>NW_027281237.1:52500-54306 GCF_046629955.1 Centroberyx affinis | reverse complement strand
CTGCCGTTCACTGGAAATACTGTTCACTTCCTCTGATGTCATTTCCTGAAGTGACCTTTAACCTCCGGAGTCTCTGCAGTTTGAAACTCGGCGGCTGATCTCTCCGTCCGTCCGGCTCCAGGATCTCTCTGATCTCTCCGTCTGTCCGGCTCCAGGATCTCTCTGATCTCTCCGTCTGTCCGGCTCCAGGATCTCTCTGATCTCTCCGTCTGTCCGGCTCCAGCATCTCTGGTGTCTCCACATGAGGTGAAGCTGCAGCCGGTCGTCTGGTTTGTGTTTCAAACGTTCTGCCGTTAATGTTCTGCCGCTCTGCCGCTCTGCCGCTAACGTTCTGCTGCTAACGTTCTGCCGCTAACGTTCTGCCGCTCTGCCGCTAACGTTCTGCCGCTAACGTTCTGCCGCTGACGTTCTGCCGCTAACGTTCTGCCGCTCTGCCGCTAACGTTCTGCCGCTAACGTTCTGCCGCTCTGCCGCTAACGTTCTGCCGCTGACGTTCTGCCACTAACGTTCTGCCGCTCTGCCGCTAACGTTCTGCCGCTAACGTTCTGCCGCTCTGCCGCTGACGTTCTGCCGCTGACGTTCTGCCGCTCTGCCGCTCTGCCGCTAACGTTCTGCCGCTAACGTTCTGCCGCTCTGCCGCTAACGTTCTGCTGCTAACGTTCTGCCGCTAACGTTCTGCGCTCTGCCGCTAACGTTCTGCCGCTCTGCCGCTAACGTTCTGGCGCTAACGTTCTGCTGCTCTGCCGCTAACGTTCTGCCGCTAACGTTCTGCCGCTCTGCTGCTAACGTTCTGCCGCTCTGCCGCTAACTTTCTTCCGCTAACGTTCTGCCGCTAACGTTCTACCGCTAACGTTCTGCCGCTCTGCCGCTAACGTTCTGCCGCTCTGCCGCTAACGTTCTGCCTCTAACGTTCTGCCGCTCTGCCGCTAATGTTCTGCTGCTCTGCCGCTAACGTTCTGCTGCTAACGTTCTGCCGCTCTGCCGCTAACGTTCTGCCGCTAACGTTCTGCCGCTCTGCCGCTAACGTTCTGCCGCTCTGCCGCTGACGTTCTGCCGCTGACGTTCTGCCGCTAACGTTCTGCCGCTCTGCCGCTAACGTTCTGCCGCTCTGCCGCTAACGTTCTGCCGCTAACATTCTGCCGCTCTGCCGCTAACGTTCTGCCGCTCTGCCGCTAACGTTCTGCCGCTCTGCCGCTAACGTTCTGCCGCTAACGTTCTGCCGCTCTGCCGCTAACGTTCTGCTGCTAACGTTCTGCCGCTCTGCCGCTAACGTTCTGCCGCTAACGTTCTGCCGCTAACGTTCTGCCGCTCTGCCACTAACGTTCTGCCGCTCTCCCGCCAACGTTCTGCCGCTCTGCCGCTAACGTTCTGCCGCTAACGTTCTGCCGCTAACGTTCTGCCGCTAACATTCTGCCGCTCTGCCGCTCTGCCGCTAACGTTCTGCTGCTAACGTTCTGCCGCTAACGTTCTGCCGCTCTGCCGCTAACGTTCTGCCGCTCTGCCGCTAACGTTCTGGCGCTAACGTTCTGCTGCTCTGCCGCTAACGTTCTGCCGCTAACGTTCTGCCGCTCTGCTGCTAACGTTCTGCCGCTCTGCCGCTAACTTTCTTCCGCTAACGTTCTGCCGCTAACGTTCTACCGCTAACGTTCTGCCGCTCTGCCGCTAACGTTCTGCCGCTCTGCCGCTAACGTTCTGCCGTTAACGTTCTGCCGCTAACGTTCTGCCGCTAACGTTCTGCCGCTAACATTCTGCCGCTCTGCCGCTAACGTTCTGCCGCTCTGCCGCTAACGTTCTGCCGCTAACATT
>NW_027281237.1:45000-47500 GCF_046629955.1 Centroberyx affinis | reverse complement strand
CAGACTCAATACTGAGACTCAGACTCAGTACAGACAGACTCAGTACAGACAGACTCAGTACTGACAGACTCAATACTGAGACTCAGACTCAGTACAGACAGACTCAGTACAGACAGACTCAGTACTGACAGACTCAATACTGAGACTCAGACTCAGTACAGACAGACTCAGTACTGAGACTCAGACTCAGTACAGACAGACTCAGTACTGAGACTCAGACTCAGTACTGAGACTCAGACTCAATACTGACAGACTCAGACTCAGTACTGACAGACTCAGTACTGACAGAGTCAGTACAAACAGACTCAGACTCAGTACTGACAGACTCAGATTCAGTACAGACAGACTCAGTACAGACAGACTCAGTACAGACAGACTCAGTACTGTCAGACTCAGACTCAGTACAGACAGACTCAGTACAGACAGACTCAGACTCAGTACTGACAGACTCAGTACTGACAGACTCAGACTCAGTACTGACAGACTCAGTATTGACAGACTCAGTACTGACAGACTCAGTACTGACAGAGTCAGACTCAGTACTGACAGACTCAGACTCAGTACTGACAGACTCAGTACTGACAGACTCAGACTCTGTACTGACAGACTCAGTACTGACAGACTCAGACTCAGTACTGACAGACTCAGACTCGGTACAGACAGACTCAGACTCAGTACTGACAGACTCAGTACTGACAGAGTCAGTACAGACAGACTCAGTACTGACAGAGTCAGACTCAGTACTGACAGACTCAGACTCAGTACTGACAGACTCAGTACTGACAGACTCAGACTCAGTATTGACAGACTCAGTACTGACAGACTCAGACTCAGTACTGACAGACTCAGACTCAGTACAGACAGACTCAGTACTGACAGACTCAGACTCGGTACAGACAGACTCAGACTCAGTACAGACAGACTCAGTACTGACAGAGTCAGTACAGACAGACTCAGTACTGACAGACTCAGACTCAGTACAGACAGACTCAGTACTGATCTTGCCCACTCTTATCCCTGCAGTCACGCACATCATCAACTCCTCACTTACAGCAGGTGTGTTCCCCACTGCTTTTAAGCAAGCCTGGGTTACCCCTCTGCTAAAGAATCCTACAGTCAACCCATCCAGGTTGAAAATTACAGCCAGTTTCACTACTCACCTTCCTTTCCAAGACACTTGAGGGTGCGGTCTTTAATCAAGTCTCTGAATTCCTTTCTGAGAACAACCTGTATGATCCTAACCAGTCTGGCTTCAAACGAGGACACTCTACCAGACTGCGCTCTCGTCTGTAGTCTGTAGCTAGAGCTGCCGGTCAGTCCTCTGTCCTACTGCTACTTGACTTGACCTATCAGCTGCCTTTGACACGGTGAACCACCAAATCCTCCTCTCCACACTCGCTGAGCTTGGCTCCTCAGGATCCGCTCTCTGCTGGTTTGAGTCCTGCCTCTCAGGGAGATCCTTCAGAGGGTCTTGGAGAGGGGAAGTGTCTAAATCCCACTGCTTGTCCACAGGGGAACCTCAAGGGTCAGAGCTTGGACCCCTTCTCTTCTCAATATACACCACCTCACTGTGCAGTGATCCGCTCACATGGCTTCTCATACCGTTCATATGCTGACGACACCCAGCTCCTCCTGTCGTTCCCACCAGACGACCCCACGGTCTCGCCGACATCTCGGCTTGGATGAAGGAACGCCACCTTCAGCTTCACCTGTCAAAGACTGAGCTCCTTGTCATCCCAGCCAGTCCCTCTGTACAACAACAGATCAGTATCCAGCTCGAATCAACTGAGCTCATACCCACTAAGTCTGCCAGAAACTTGGGTGTCATGATTGATGACCAGTTAACCTTCAAGGAGCATGTGACTTCTGTCGCTCGGTCATGTGGATTTGCTCTGTACAATATCAGGAAGATCAGACCCTACCTGTCTGAGCATGCAGCTCAACTCCTGGTTCAGGCTCTTGTAATATCAGCCTTGACTCCTGCAGCTCCTTCCTGGCAGGGCTCCCGGCCTGTAGCTCAAACCTCTGCAGATGATCCAGAACAGGCGGAGCGTCCGGTCTTCAACCGGCCCAACAGAGCACATGTCACTCCGCTGTTCATCTCCCTCCTCTGGCTCCCAGTTGCTGCATCAAGTTCAAGTCCTTGATGCTCGCCTACAAAACAATAACCAAAATGGCTCCGACCGACCTCAACTCCCTCATTCAGGTCTATGCTCCCTCCGCTCACTACGCTCTGCCATGGAGCGGCACCTGATGCTGCCTCCACAGCAAGGCCCTAAGTCTCTAGCCAGACTCTTCTTCTGTGGTTCCCCGGTGGTGGAACGAGTTACCAAACTCCATTCGATCCGCAGAGTCCCTCTCAATACTTAAGAAAAGGCTAAAGACCCAGCTCTTTAGCGAATACCTTCTCACCTAATGGCCCGGGTAACCAAAAAAAACATAAATTTTGCTTCTATGCACTCTATGCACTGCCTCATAGCACTGCCTTGTAGCACCTCTG
>NW_027281237.1:17500-40000 GCF_046629955.1 Centroberyx affinis | reverse complement strand
ATCCTGGACTCTAATCTAAATTTTAAGAAACACATACAAAAAAATATATATATATATATCAAATACAGTTTAGCAAATTTTAAACAAATTAGAAACTGTCTTTCCACAGATGCTGCCAAGATATTCATGCATGCTATGTTTTTTTTCTCACTTGTCCTATTGCACCACAATCTGGGATCAAGCAGGACAAATGGTTATTAAACCTCTGCAATCCTTACACAAACACGCTTTAAAAATGCTAAAAAATGCCGCTACGTGAATATGTCAGTTTGCAAGCGGAGCGCACTTCTAAATCTTCTAGAACCACTTCAAGAGCAGATCGCTCTGTAGCCTTCCGTTGCACTTCTTTTGGACAGTCCACCTCTTCTGTTAAGGAACTAAACAATGGAACACACTTCCAGCTGCTATAAAGAGTTGCAGTTCCTTTAGCAGTTTTAAAGCTGAATTAAATTTAATTTAATTTAATGCACATGCATTGTGCACTGGTTTTTAATCTTTGTATACTTCAATGTGTGTATTTTGTGCGGATTGTATGTATGTATGTTTTGAATTGTAACCTGCCAAGGGACTGCAGATGAAAATTAGCTCTAAGGTAAATCTGGTACAGTACATCAAATGGTAACATTTATGTTCAATATTGTACATGGTCCCTTACAAATAAACTAAATAAATAAATAAAATAGTACAATCCCTACATGCTACAGTACCATCTACATGTTATAGTACCATCTCTACATACTATAGTAATATCTACATCTTATAGTACCATCTCTACACGCTATAGTAATATCTACATGATATAGTACCATCTCTACATACTATAGTAATATCTACATGTTATAGTACTATCTCTACATGTTATAGTACCATCTCTAAACGCTATAGTAACATCTACATGTTATAGTACAATCTCTACATGTTATAGTACTATCTCTACATGTTATAGTACCATCTCTACATACTGTAGTAACATCTACATGTTATAGTACCATCTCTACATACTATAGTAACATCTACATGTTATAGTACAATCTCTACATGTTATAGTACTATCTCTACATGTTATAGTACCATCTCTACATACTATAGTAACATCTACATGTTATAGTACAATCTCTACATGTTATAGTACTATCTCTACATGTTATAGTACCATCTCTACATACTATAGTAACATCTACATGTTATAGTACCATCTCTACATACTATAGTAACATCTACATGTTATAGTACAATCTCTACATGTTATAGTACCATCTCTACATACTATAGTAACATCTACATGTTATAGTACCATCTCTACATACTATAGTAACATCTACATGTTATAGTACCATCTCTACATGTTATAGTACCATCTCTACATGTTATAGTACTATCTCTACATGTTATAGTACCATCTCTACATGTTATAGTACTATCTCTACATGTTATAGTACCATCTCTACATGTTTTAACACCAGCTACAGCGGCTGTCTCATATCTAAAAAGCCCAGAACGCCTAAAACTCAAATCAGTCTGTTGTACATTTCACTGCTACACTGAATCACCATGGAAACATTACAGTATATTTCCATGGTGAGGTGTCACCATGGAAACAGATTTACAGTATACTGCTGTACCGTGTCACTGTGGCGGTATGGTGGCGATTGTACACCAGCCGTTGCCATGGTGATGGTATGGCGTATCTGTAGCCTCCGTAGAGGAGGCCACACCCCTCTTACATCTCTGACAGGACAACAAAGACGGCCACCACACATACATGCACAGTGCATGGAACATTAACTTAAAATGGTGTTGTTGCCATGGTAACGCTTCACAACATCCCATTCCATTTGAGCGGTCTCTACTGGATTATATTCTACTGGACTAGTATGTACTGCACTGACGTATGTGTGTGTGTGTGTGTGTGTGTGTGTGTAGACTCATTATTACACACACACACACACACACACACACACACACATACGTTCCTGGGGTGTCATTCATGAAATGTTTGTAAATTTGTGAGTATGTTGATGAAACAAATTACAAATTAAATTAAAACTGCAAGCAGTGATGAGCGGGCCCTCGCCTCTGTGTGCAAGTCGGGGTGTGCCGCAGTCGGGGTGTGCCGCAGCCACGGCGTCGTTACCGGACACCGACCGGTCGAGGTGGCCCACACCATGAAAATTCCATGTAAATCATGTGGCGATTGTCACACAAGGCTTACTTCCTGTCGCCAGTAGGTGGCGCAATGACTGTGACTCCCAATTGGCTTGTATATGTCCTCAGGCCTGGACTGTTGTCCAGCATGTGAAATCTGGTGCAGATCGGACAATGTACGCTCAAGTTCACACAACTTCCTGTCGCCAGTAGGTGGCGCTATGACTATAATCGAATATCGGAATGTAGATGTGTTCAGGCCGGGACCGTTATCAAACGTGTGAAGTTTGGGCCAGATTTGACCATGTTCAGTCACGTTACAACCCACTTCCTGTTTCATGTCACCAGTAGGTGGCGCAATGCCTATGACTCCTAATCGGCCTGTAGATGTCCTCAGGCCTGGACTCTTGTCCAGCATGTGAAATCTGGTGCAAATCGGACGATGTAAACTCAAGTTATCGCAGCTTCCTGTTTAACGGCGAAATTCGCCGCGCCGCCAGGGCAACGCCGTGTGACGAAAACTCAAGCTTTTGATAACTTTTCATCATCGAGGTCTTTTATACACGCTGACCAAGTTTGACGTGGATCCGATCAACCGCCTAGGAGGAATTCGTTAAAGTACGACCCCTGCAAATTCACACAGCTTCCTGTCGCCAGTAGGTGGCGCTATGACTATAACTGAATATCGGCATATAGATGTGTTCAGGCCGGGACTCTCATCAAACGTGTGAAGTTTGGTCCAGATTTGACCATGTACAGGCCAGTTACAAGCCACTTCCTGTTTCGTGGCGAAACACGGAAATTCGACGCCAGGCCACGCCCACGCCGTGTGACGAAAACTCAAGCTTTTGATAACTTTTCATCATCAAACTCTTTTAAACACGCTGACCAAGTTTGACGTGGATCCGATCAACCGCCTAGGAGGAGTTCGTTAAAGAACGACCCCTGCAAACGGCCAAAAACGCCCAAAAATGTCGCAATCAATTCAAAATGGCCGACTTCCTGTTGGTTTTAGGCGCATGGTACCGCCGACTTTTTTTTAAGTCTGGACACGATACACGTGCCTACCAAGTTTCGTAAGTCTAGGACAAACGTACGGCGAGGGATACTCCGTTGAAATTTTGTAGGGGGCGCTATCGAGCCGTTTTGCCACGCCCATGAGCAAGACCCATAAAATATATAATTTTTCACCAGTTCTGACGCGTGTGCAAAGTTTGGTCCGTTTTCGAGCACCTTTTGCCCCTCAAAAATGCAATCAAACACGCGGAATAATAATAATGACAAGAACGAAATACAATAGGGCTTCGCACGAGGTCGTGCTCGGGCCCTAATTATTAATGTTAGTTTCTTTATATTGCTTTCTTTATGCTATATAATTTGAGCAGTAAGCATACATACAACGCAGCATATTTAACATCTAGTTTTATCAATAAAAATGAAAGACGACGTAAAAAGCGAACTGTGGAGTTTACACACGCTTTACACCTGAGTCAGGGAAATTTCATTCAGACCTGAGAACAAATTGGAACTACTAAAAGTTTAATAAATGTGCGTAAATTTCCCTCTCCGAACAGTTTCCTGAATGAGATTCCTGGAGTCTAATAATGCAGCCTTTTTTGACCGGTTGTATGTTCTATCTAGTCGTATCTAGTCTTATCTAGTGCAAACTAGTCCTATCTCATTCTATCCTGTCCTATCTAGTCCTATCTACGTACTGTATATCTAGCTCTATGTAGCTGTATCTAGCTCTGTCTAGTTCTATATCAGCAGTCCAACTAGTCTCCATTATAAACTATATGAGTAAGTAGTGTGAATGAATGAACTTTATTTTGGTTGTTCACATTAAAAAAAAACTGTACATTTCTCGAGATTAAAATTATTATAACCAAAAAAGGGTTGGGCAGAAGCAATGCTTTTTTTTTAGCCCACACTGTACATTACATCAAACAACTCAACACACTTTCAAACAATTCCCCCCCCCCCCCCCCCCATTATGCTCACATTCCTCCATAACAATATGTAAATTATATTCTTTATTCAATTAAACAAATTCATTACTTATATTAATGAAACACATAAATTATTCAGTGTCACCTCTATATCAGGACCCTAACCCTTAAACTATAAACTATATCAGGAGTCTAAACTATAAACTATATCAGCAGTCTAAACTATAAACTATATCAGGAGTCTAAACTATAAACTATATCAGCAGTCTAAACTATAAACTAAACATAGAAAAAAAAGTTCGGAAATTTGTGTTTGGTAGATTATTTCTCTGTTGTAACAATGCTTCTTGGCAATACATTTTATACCGTTGGAAAGCCTGTTTATTTCCCTTTTAAATGGTGCCTCATTTGTAAGGAACATGCATTTGTGGGATGAGCAGCACAGCTGAGTATGTGGGTTGCGCTCATGAAAAATTTGCCAAATCTTCTCTGCCAATGCCAAACAGCTTATTCTGCTGTTGCTATCGACTCTTGTTCGGTGTTGTTTGGTGGATTGGATGATTGAAGTCTATCAGTAACAAGGAAGAAACAAGACATATTGGCAATTTTACAATTTATTAATTTAACAAACAGTCAGGAGCCTCAGTAGCGTGTGGAAGAACCATACACAGCCACAACAGCCTGGCACCTCCTCCTCATGCTGGTCACCAGCCTGGTCACACACTGCTGTGGGATGGCATTCCACTCCTCAACCAGGATTTGTCGCGAGTCAGCCGACGCGGTTCTGTCGGTCACTCTAGCACGAACAGCACGCCCGAGCTGATCCCATAAGTGTTCAGTTGGGTTGAGGTCAGGACTGTTGGCAGGCCGTTCCATTCTCTCTACTCCCAAATTCTGGAGGTAGTCTCTGATAAACCCCGCTCTGTGGGGGCGAGCGTTGTCATCTTGGAGGATGGAGTTCGGTCCCAGACTGTGGAGATATGGGATCGCCACCGGTTGCGGAATCTCATCTCGATATCTCTCTGCATTGAGATCGCCTCCGATGATGACGAGCCTCGTTTTTCCAGTGATGGAGATGCCGCCCCACACCATCACACCGCCTCCACCAAAAGGTGTTACTCTATCGGTGCAGCGATCAGCATAGCGTTCTCCCCGTCTTCTCCACACTTTGACCCTACGATCCAACTTCCGTAGGCAGAATCTGGACTCATCGCTGAACATAACGTTCCTCCACATGTTCAGGTTCCAGTGCAGGTGCCAATCAGGTACCTGATTGTCAGCACCTGGGGGACCGGAAGCTCAAAACAAGAGTCAATAGCAACAGCAGAATAAGCTGTTTGGCATTGGCAGAGAAGATTTGGCAAATTTTTCATGAGCGCAACCCACATACTCAGCTGTGCTGCTCATCCCACAAATGCATGTTCCTTACAAATGAGGCACCATTTAAAAGGGAAATAAACAGGCTTTCCAACAGTATAAAATGTATTGCCAAGAAGCATTGTTACAACAGAGAAATAATCTACCAAACACAAATTTCCGAACTTTTTTTTCGATGTTTATATCAGCAGTCTAAACTATATCAGGAGTCTAAACTATAAACTATATCAGGAGTCTAAACTATAAACTATATCTGGAGTCTAAACTATATCAGGAGTCTAAACTATAAACTATATCAGCAGTCTAAACTATATCTGGAGTCTAAACTATAAACTATATCAGGAGTCTAAATTATAAACTATATCAGCAGTCTAAACTATAAACTATATCAGCAGTCTAAGCTATAAACTATATCAGGAGTCTAAACTATAAACTATATCAGGAGTCTAAACTATATCAGGAGTCTAAACTATATCAGGAGTCTAAACTATAAACTATATCAGGAGTCTAAACTATACACTATATCAGCAGTCTAAACTATATCAGGAGTCTAAACTATAAACTATATCAGGAGTCTAAATTATAAACTATATCAGCAGTCTAAACTATATCAGGAGTCTAAACTATAAACTATATCTGGAGTCTAAACTATAGACTACATGTGGAGTGTAAACTTTAAACCTAAGTAGGATACTTCATTGATTTACATTTAGGGTAATATATCAATTGATTTACAATTAGATAAGGTATTTGAATGATCGACTGATTGAGAAGTAATCAAGATCAAGATGATTGGCTAACCTCCTGGCTCCGTTGTCCTCTTCACTTCCTGGGCGGGGCCATCTGGGATGGGGGCGGAGTCTGACTCCATCATCGCTCCTAAAGAGAAGAGTAGCTTGTTAGGAATGAGGGACGGACTGCAGTGCCTGAGTTCTACTGTGTTCTGCTGTGTTCGGCTGTGTTCTACTGAGTTCTACTGAGTTCTACTGTGTTCTGCTGTGTTCTACTGAGTTCTACTGAGTTCTACTGTGTTCTGCTGTGTTCTACTGAGTTCTACTGAGTTCTGCTGTGTTCTGCTGAGTTCTGCTGAGTTTTGCTGTGTTCTACTGAGTTCTACTGAGTTCTGCTGTGTTCTGCTGAGTTCTGCTGAGTTTTGCTGTGTTCTACTGCGTTCTACTGAGTTCTGCTGTGTTCTGCTGTGTTCTACTGAGTTCTACTGAGTTCTGCTGTGTTCTGCTGAGTTCTGCTGAGTTTTGCTGTGTTCTACTGCGTTCTACTGAGTTCTGCTGTGTTCTACTGTGTTCTGCTGAGTTTTGCTGTGTTCTACTGTGTTCTACTGTGTTCTGCTGTGTTCTGCTGTGTTCTACTGTGTTCTGCTGTGTTCTGCTGAGTTCTGCTGTGTTCTGCTGTGTTCTGCTGAGTTCTACTGTGTTCTGCTGTGTTCTACTGTGTTCTGCTGTGTTTTACTGAGTTCTGCTGTGTTCTGCTGAGTTCTACTGTGTTCTGCTGTGTTCTACTGAGTTCTACTGTGTTCTGCTGTGTTCTACTGAGTTCTGCTGAGTCTGCTGTGTTCTGCTGTGTTCTGCTGTGTTTTGCTGAGTTCTACTGAGTTCTGCTGTGTTTTACTGAGTTCTGCTGTGTTCTGCTGTGTTCTGCTGAGTTCTACTGTGTTCTGCTGTGTTCTACTGTGTTCTGCTGTGTTTTACTGAGTTCTGCTGTGTTCTGCTGAGTTCTACTGTGTTCTGCTGTGTTCTACTGAGTTCTACTGTGTTCTGCTGTGTTCTACTGAGTTCTGCTGAGTCTGCTGTGTTCTGCTGTGTTCTGCTGTGTTCTGCTGTGTTCTACTGAGTTCTGCTGAGTTCTGCTGTGTTCTGCTGTGTTCTACTGAGTTCTACTGAGTTCTGCTGTGTTCTGCTGAGTTTTGCTGTGTTCTACTGCGTTCTACTGAGTTCTACTGAGTTCTACTGAGTTCTGCTGTGTTCTGCTGAGTTCTGCTGAGTTTTGCTGTGTTCTACTGCGTTCTACTGAGTTCTGCTGTGTTCTACTGAGTTCTGCTGAGTTTTGCTGCGTTCTACTGCGTTCTACTGAGTTCTGCTGTGTTCGGCTGTGTTCTACTGAGTTCTACTGAGTTCTACTGCGTTCTGCTGTGTTCTACTGAGTTCTGCTGAGTTCTACTGTGTTCTGCTGTGTTCTACTGAGTTCTACTGAGTTCTGCTGTGTTCTGCTGAGTTCTGCTGAGTTTTGCTGTGTTCTACTGCGTTCTACTGAGTTCTGCTGTGTTCTGCTGTGTTCTACTGAGTTCTACTGAGTTCTGCTGCGTTCTGCTGAGTTCTGCTGAGTTTTGCTGTGTTTTACTGTGTTCTACTGAGTTCTGCTGAGTTCTACTGTGTTCTGCTGTGTTCTACTGAGTTCTGCTGAGTTCTGCTGTGTTCTGCTGTGTTCTACTGTGTTCTACTGAGTTCTACTGAGTTCTGCTGAGTTCTGCTGAGTTCTGCTGTGTTCTACTGCGTTCTACTGAGTTCTGCTGTGTTCTACTGTGTTCTGCTGAGTTTTGCTGTGTTCTACTGTGTTCTACTGTGTTCTGCTGTGTTCTACTGTGTTCTACTGTGTTCTGCTGTGTTCTGCTGAGTTCTGCTGTGTTCTGCTGTGTTCTGCTGAGTTCTACTGTGTTCTGCTGTGTTCTACTGTGTTCTGCTGTGTTCTGCTGAGTTCTGCTGTGTTCTGCTGTGTTCTACTGTGTTCTGCTGTGTTCTGCTGAGTTCTACTGTGTTCTGCTGTGTTCTACTGTGTTCTACTGTGTTCTGCTGAGACTGCTGTGTTCTGCTGTGTTCTGCTGAGTTCCGCTGTGTTCCGCTGTGGTCTACTGAGTTCTACTGAGTTCTACTGTGTTCTGCTGTGTTCTGCTGTGTTCTACTGTGTTCTACTGTGTTCTGCTGAGTCTGCTGTGTTCTGCTGTGTTTTACTGAGTTCTGCTGTGTTCTGCTGTGTTCTGCTGTGTTCTGCTGTGTTTTACTGAGTTCTGCTGTGTTCTACTGAGTTCTGCTGTGTTCTACTGTGTTCTACTGTGTTCTGCTGTGTTCTGCTGAGTTCTGCTGTGTTCTGCTGTGTTCTGCTGAGTTCTACTGTGTTCTGCTGTGTTCTACTGTGTTCTGCTGTGTTCTACTGTGTTCTGCTGTGTTCTGCTGAGTTCTACTGTGTTCTGCTGTGTTCTACTGTGTTCTACTGTGTTCTGCTGAGACTGCTGTGTTCTGCTGTGTTCTGCTGAGTTCCGCTGTGTTCCGCTGTGGTCTACTGAGTTCTACTGTGTTCTGCTGTGTTCTGCTGTGTTCTACTGTGTTCTACTGTGTTCTGCTGAGTCTGCTGTGTTCTGCTGTATTTTACTGAGTTCTGCTGTGTTCTGCTGTGTTCTGCTGTGTTCTGCTGTGTTCTGCTGTGTTTTACTGAGTTCTGCTGTGTTCTACTGAGTTCTGCTGTGTTCTGCTGTGTTCTACTGTGTTCTACTGTGTTCTGCTGAGTCTGCTGTGTTCTGCTGTGTTCTGCTGTGTTTTACTGAGTTCTGCTGTGTTCTGCTGAGTTCTACTGTGTTCTGCTGTGTTCTACTGAGTTCTGCTGAGTTCTGCTGTGTTCTGCTGTGTTCTGCTGTGTTCTACTGAGTTCTACTGAGTTCTGCAGTGTTCTGCTGAGTTCTGCTGAGTTTTGCTGTGTTCTACTGCGTTCTACTGAGTTCTGTTGTGTTCTGCTGTGTTCTACTGAGTTCTGCTGAGTTCTACTGAGTTCTGCTGAGTTCTGCTGAGTTTTGCTGTGTTCTACTGCGTTCTACTGAGTTCTGCTGTGTTCTACTGTGTTCTGCTGGGTTTTGCTGTGTTCTACTGTGTTCTACTGTGTTCTGCTGTGTTCTACTGTGTTCTACTGTGTTCTGCTGTGTTCTGCTGAGTTCTGCTGTGTTCTGCTGAGTTCTGCTGAGTTTTGCTGTGTTCTACTGTGTTCTACTGTGTTCTGCTGTGTTCTACTGAGTTCTGCTGTGTTCTGCTGTGTTCTACTGTGTTCTGCTGTGTTCTGCTGAGTTCTACTGAGTTCTACTGTGTTCTGCTGTGTTCTACTGTGTTCTACTGTGTTCTATTGTGTTCTACTGTGGTCTACTGTGTTCTACTGTGTTCTACTGTGTTCTGCTGTGTTCTGCTGAGTTCTACTGAGTTCTACTGTGTTCTGCTGTGTTCTACTGTGTTCTACTGTGTTCTATTGTGTTCTACTGTGGTCTACTGTGTTCTGCTGTGTTCTATTGTGTTCTGCTGTGGTCTATTTTTTTTCTGTGTAAATTGACCAGTTTTAACGTTGTACTATGATTGTTTTACTCTTTTTGTGAAGCACCTTGACATTTCGTTGTATTTTAAAGTGTGCTATATAAATAAATAAATTATTATTACTGTGTTCTACTGTGTTCTGCTGTGTTCTATTGTGTTCTGCTGTGTTCTCCTGTGTTCTCCTGTGTTCTATTGTGTTCTACTGTGGTCTACTGTGTTCTGCTGTGTTCTATTGTGTTCTGCTGTGTTCTACTGTGTTCTGTTGTGTTCTACTGTGGTCTACTGTGTTCTGCTGTGTTCTATTGTGTTCTGCTGTGTTCTATTGTGTTCTGCTGTGTTCTATTGTGTTTTACTGTGTTCTACTGTGTTCTCCTGTGTTCTATTGTGTTCTGCTGTGTTCTATTGTGTTCTGTTGTGTTCTCCTGTGTTCTATTGTGTTCTACTGTGTTCTATTGTGTTCTATTGTGTTCTATTGTGTTCCATTGTGTTCTGCTGTGTTCTAGAGAAGAGAGGAGAGGAGAGGAGAGGAGAGTGGGAAGACTGAGCATGCTCAGTGAGAGGAGCACACCCACTATAGACAGCAGCCATGATGATGCAGCAACACACACACACACACACACACACACACACACACACACACACACACACACACACACACACACACACACACACACACACACCAGGACGAGACATTATAAAGCTAGACCCATCAATGTTCCTGCAGACTGATGTGCTAGTTTATAATGGGAGTCTATGAGAATTCTGTTAGCATGCTAGTTTATAATGGGAGTCTATGAGAATTCTGTTAGCATGCTAGTTTATAATGGGAGTCTATGAGAATTCTGTTAGCATGCTAGTTTATAATGGGAGTCTATGAGAAGAGAGAACAGATGAATTCAGATGGCTCATGCTTTAGACTTGAATATGTAACCTTTAATATTCCACCTGCCAATCATACACACACACATAGCCTACCTTATCAATTTTCACACACACACACACACACACACACACACACACACACACACACACACACACACACACACACACACACACACACACGGCTGACTTAACCTAACTAACCAACTGGCTAACAAGCTGTGCAGGCGGTCAGACCGGTAAGCGGTACATGAAGCGGTAACGTAGCGGTTTCCCATAGTTGTGTACGTGGTGTCAGAGCGGATGGTTGCTAAGTGACCATAGTAAGCCGGTCAAAGCGCTGCGCGCGGCTGCTTGCGCTCTGACACTACAGAATATAAAGAGGAATTACCGCTGCCGCCTCTGCCGCCTCTGCCGCCTCTGCCGCTGCTCTCAGCCAGACGGCACAGCGGCAGACAGACACATGAAGATGCGGAGAAAACGAACAGAAAAACTGAAACAATAAAACAGTGAGTAGACCCGAACAGACGACAAGACGCTGGAAAGAAGAACAGAGAGAGAGAGAGAGAGAGAGAGAGAGAGAGAGAGAGAGAGAGAGAGAGAGAGAGAGTCTCCTACCTGCTCTGCCTGCGGTCCAGTCTGTCTGCTGCTCCACCCTGCTGCACTTCCACCTGCGGCCTGAAGGAGGCTGGGGGGCGCTACACACACACACACACACACACACACACACACACACACACACACACACACACACACCGACACCCTCTCTCTCTCTACACACACACACACACACACTGACACCCTCTCTCTACACACACACACACACACACTGACACCCTCTCTCTCTCTACACACACACACACACACACTGACACCCTCTCTCTCTCTACACACACACACACACACACTGACACCCTCTCTCTACACACACACACACACACACTGACACCCTCTCTCTCTCCTCTCTCCACACACACACACACACACACACACACTGACACCCTCTCTCTCTCTACACACACACACACACACACACACACACACTGACACCCTCTCTCTCTCTACACACACACACACACACACACACTGACACCCTCTCTCTCTCTACACACACACACACACACACTGACACCCTCTCTCTCTCTACACACACACACACACACACACACACACACAATAATCATCATTAGTAGTAGAATGATATGATGATGATGTCGGTGGCAGAATTCACAACAAATATAATGACAACACATAACAAGAACACCAATACCCAGCTCTAGTCATGTGGTGTGTGTGTGTGTGTGTGTGTGTGCGTGTGTGTGTGTGTGTGTGTGTGTGTGCCAATGATCAGTAGGTGGAGTCACAGCTTGTCACTCAGCAGACATCTTGTAGTTCATAACAACCTTAGTTTGGAAAATCACATCAGATCAGTCGTACAATCCTGTTTGTTAAAGTTTAGGAAAATCTCAAAGATCAAACCTTTCCTGATCCGGATCAGTCTGGAAAAGTTATTCACGCCTTCATGTCGTCACGGTCGGATTATTGTAATTCTCCGTTATAATAAACTCTGTTTGTATAACACTTTTCAAAAACAAGTTTACAAAGTGCTTCACAGACATAAAAACAGAAAATACACAGTGCAAATACAAATTAGAATAATTACAATGCAATCAAGAAATAAAAACATAGATAAAAGACAATGAATAAAAATCTTTAGAATAAATAAATGAATAAAAGCATAAAGAAATAAAGAAAAACTCTAATTAAAAGCCATTTTATAAAAATGAGTTTTTCAAAGATTAAAAGCTCGTCTGATTCTCAGTGGAAGTTTATTCCTCTTCTGTCTGAAGTCCTGGAGCCGAGAGCCACAGCCGGTCTGCGGGTCTGGGAGTACAGACCGGGGTCAGCAGGTCCATGATGTAACACGGGGCAAGACTCTCAGTGATTTAAAAACAAGCAACAACATTTTAAAATCAATTCTGAGCAGCACAGGTGACCAGTGCAGTGAGAACAGGAGAAATCATCTTCTCATGTCTTCCAGCTCTTGTGGAGTCACAGTCTAGATGACTGGAGACTAGATGACAGTCTAGATGACTGGAGACTAGATGACAGTCTAGATGACTGGAGACTAGATGACAGTCTAGATGACTGGAGACTAGATGACAGTCTAGATGACTGGAGACTAGATGACAGTCTAGATGACTGGAGACTAGATGACAGTCTAGATGACTGGAGACTAGATGACAGTCTAGATGACTGGAGACAGAACATGAAGGAGAGTTTGTGCATCACTGAATGAAAGAAATGATCTAATCTTGGTAATACTCCTGATTTGACCGATAGCTGATTCGGTGACATTGCTAAAACGTTTAGAGAAGTTCAAAGAATCAAAGATCGATCCCAGATTTCTGGCCTCATGATGCAACGCAAACTAAAACAAACTAAAGTCTGGGTCAGAGAATCCATAAATGCTTTGGGTCCAAACTTACCTTGTGAGGCTGCTGGATTCATGAGACCACGATCACGCGAGAATCCATCTTGCCAGACTTCAGGTTCTGCGTCTGTGTCTGAACCACAGCGGGTCGGACCGATCGGCGTCCTCTGAGGTCAGCTGGGGGCGGGGCTTAGGTGTGAGGACAGCGAGAAGCGCCTGTTGGTTCACAACATGGCGGCTCCTCAACAGGCTGCTGACAGGCTGCTGTGACATCACTTACTTCTGACCTGCAGAGGATTTCTTCACTGAAAGAGCAAAGAACAGCACTGAAGGCTTTTCTGGATGGAAAAGATGTTTCCTCTCTTCTCCAGACCGGCTTCAGCAAGAGTTTGTTCATACGGTTCGTCGATCTGATTGGTTGAAGTTGGTTGTGATAGACGTGATAGACAGACATAGACATTTTTTGAAAGTGCCTTCCCTTTTCCAAACAGTTTCCAAGGAAGACTTCCCAGATGGTTCTGTGTAACAAACCGTCTGGGAAGTCAGGTTAGGTCCAAACATCACTTCAGTTCAGTCATTGTTCAGCAGAAAAAGTTACTGGACATCCAGGAGCTTATGTCTGCAAGACAGGCTGTGAGTGAGGCAACTGAGGAGAGGTCTGATGGATTTATGGATAAATAGAGTTGCGGATAACTTGACCCAGTGGTAACATGTAGATGGAGAACAGTAAGGGGCCAAGAACAGACCCAGAGGACGTTCCCAGCTGATACAGAGAAGGTTCTGTCACTCAGGTAAGACTTCAACCAGTCTAGAGCAGTCCCAGTCACACCTACCCAGTTTTCTAGTCGATCAATTAATACGCCATGATCAACTGTATCAAACGCAGCAGAGAGGTCTAACAACTCCAAAACATCTGAATTCATCCTGATGTCATTGAAGACTTTTAGAAGTACAGTTTCTGAACGATGTTGAATACGAAAACCGGACTGAAACTTTTCACAGAGTGAGTGGCCATTCATAAAGGATATGAGCTGAGAATATACCACTTTCTCCAGTACTTTGGCAAGAAAGGGTCATTTAGATTTGGGTCTAAAATTATTAAGATTGTCAGTGTCAAGGTTGGATTTTTTCAGTAGGGGTTGGACGACAGTCAATTTAAAAATTGGAGGAATAACCCCTGAAGATAAAGACTTGTTAAAAATTGCTGAAATATCTGAAGATAATAAGGCAGAAACCTCTTTTAAAAATCTTGTAGGTAAAACATCTAAAGGAGAGGAGGAAGATTTCATGCCATTAATCATCCTCAGTAACTCTGACTGGGATGGTAGAGTAAACAAAGATGGCACGATCTGGGCTCTAATGCTGGAAACTTTATCGACAAAAAAGGACCGAAATGTCGCACATCTCTCAATAGAAGAGACTTCATTGGAATCGGGCGGGATAAGGGAGTTCACGGTCCTAAATATATTATTTATATTTATTAAATAGCAGCTTGGGGATGTGAGGATTTGCAGCAGTAAGAAGTGAGAAGTATTTTGATCTTTCTTCCTTTACAGTGTTGTTAAACTCTTTTAAAAGCTCTTTCATGGCATTAAAATTGCATCTTAATTTGGAAGCTTTTCATTTCCGTTCAGCCCGTCTCCACGCTCTTCTAACGCTCCGGACACGCTCATTAACTCATGGTGCTGGTTTAGTTAAACCAGGACAGGCTTTAGACAATTTAAAGGGAGCTACAGTGTCCAGCACATCGTTCCATGAATCTATAGCCGGCTGCTCTGCAGAACATGAGAAATCTAGCGGATCGAGCTGCTGAGAAGCCTGACAGGTGAATTCTCAGTCTGTGAAGTGATTGGTCGAAAGTGTCGAGGGCCTCTCAGGTTAGAGACCGCAGGCACAGGAGGAACATTAAAAAGGACAGCAGCCTGGTCAGAAACATGCATGCTCATAGTCTGCAGATTTACTGGACTGAAGCCATATGTAATAATTCAATCAAGAGTGTGACCGTGTTGATGGGCCAGAGCCGGTCGAAAGTACGGATCAGATCGAGGAACTCAGATGAAAGTTTGTCATTCCGGTTGTCGATGTGGATGTTTAAGTCTCCTAATAGGGTTAGGTTAGGGTTAGGGTTAGGGTTACTTTCCATCAGTACCGCTAACTATGAGAAAGTTTTAACTTTCTCATAGTTAGCGGTACTGATGGAAAGTAAGTGACCAAATTCTGTCAAAAAGTCGCCTTTTGATTTGGGAGGGCCAAACACACAGGAGGTGGGAGGCAGTGAGTGAGAGCAGCTCAGCAGCAGGTGAACATTATGGGTCGGCCTTATAAATGACAGATTTGTCTTACATTTTCATTGGTCGGCTGGACCGAGCGTTCTGTGGTTGCCATGGAGATGGAAACAGCTGTCTAACTAATGGCTTCGGTCGAGTGGGATAAAAATAGCAGTAGCCTATAGAAGAAGTAGAAATAGTAATAGATGACTTTGAGGAGAACTTGGCAGAACAGGCGAGGAAACATCCTCAGTTTTAAAGACAGAAAAAACAACGTTAACGTTGAGCTTATTATGTCTGTTACTATAATGTCAACTTGATTAGCTGCTGTAGCTCTGTGTGTGTGTGTGTGTGTGTGTGTGTGTGTGTGTGTGTGTGTGTGTGTGTGTGTGTGTGTTTGAGACAGCTTGTGCAGACGTCTCCCAATACGTCGTCTGAGCCTCATGTGGTCCGGTCACTTGTCTTTCACCATAACAGCCATAACTCTGTTTCTTTTTACAGTTTTTTTTCAGTTGCTAACAGCATGGGTCAATAAGTCACTTCTTCTAACCTCTTCATCCAGTCTGCATTCCCAGCATGCATCTTGGCCAAACAGTTCATCTCTCCTCCAAACCTCAAAGCACCAAAACTCTTCATAAAGTCTCAATAAGCTCGTTCAGCAGAACACTGCAGCAGCTCTGCCTCAGAGAGCAGACGCTGTCACTCAACACACTGAGCTGAAAAAACACTGACAACAGGGAGCAGCACATACATGATGAACCTTTATCTTTGAAGTTTGAATGATTTTTCACATAAATCAGTATTTCATTATAGAATAAGAATAACACCTTTTCACTTTATTGACTGTACTCAACAACAGTATACTCAGTCATACTGAGCAGAGCTGTGTGGGTTCTGCTTCCCTCTCCTGCATTCAGCCACAAGCTCATCAGCATCACATCTTCTGTCTGTTTGGTAACGAGACTAAAAGCTTTCAGCTGTGTTTGGAATGATTATTATTTCATTTTATTGTAAATATTCTGCTAAGATTTTCTATATTTTTTAATATGGTTACTGCAGAAATGCACAAAATCTGCCATCATTCTGTTTGAATGTGTTTTTATCAGTTTTGAAAACAGTTTGTTAGCATTTGAAAGATGTGCTGCAGATATAAAGTGTTTAGCAGCTGGTGGAGTCTGAAGGAGAAAAGACTTCATGGACTTTGGAAAATGTCATTGATGCATTTTGTGTGAAAGCAAAGAAAAATGATTCAGTTTGGTCACAAAGATTTCTGTTTCCCTGTGTGAAGAGTTTGACCATGTGACTTCAGTCTGACCATGTGACTTCAGTCTGACCATGTGACTTCAGTTTGACCATGTGACTTCAGTCTGACCATGTGACTTCAGTCTGACCATGTGACTTCAGTCTGACCATGTGACTTCAGTTAAATTCTCCTTAAAACTCATTTTTATAGACAGGCCTTCTTGTGATTCTTTTACCATTCCTCTGTGTTTTTATTGTTCTTATTTTCTTTTACTTCTCTTACTTTCTTTTTATTTTCTTTTTTTTCTTTCTTCTTTGTTGTCTTGTTTTTAACTTGTTTCCTTTTAACTTTTTTGTGTGTACAGCTTCTTTTATTTTGTAAAGCACTTTGTAAACTGTTTTGGAAAGGTGCAACATAAATAAAGTTTATTATTATTATTATTATTATTATTATTATTATTATTATTATTATTATTGTTGTTGTTCAGTTCGGTGATTTTTGGTGAGATTTGGTTCCTCTCTCAAACTCTCAAGACTCGACCAAAAGATAGGAGATAGACAGAGAGTGTGTGTGTGTGTGTGTGTGTGTGTGTGTGTGTGTGTGTGTGTGTGTGTGTGTGTGTGTGTGTGTGTGTGTGTGTGTGTGCAGGGTGCTGTGATGTGTCTAGTGCAGTGGCTTGTAGTTAGAGGGAAGGTGGATGCCTCTTCCCACCTTATGGACGCACCCTGGCATCAACCAACCATTGCCCCATTGCCTTGTGGGTAAGTCTAGAAAGACCTGGGCTGTGGTCCAATAGTGTTTCTGCTTAGGAAGGTTCCTCACTGAGTGAAATGACCTGGAAGTTTCTCAGTGTCAGCCATGATAAGAGCTGTTGGAATCCTCTAAAAACAAAGGAAAGGAGCTTCAATGCTTCCTTACTTAGCTCCTTTAGCATAGGAGACACTGGAGCCTCCTTTACCAAAGGAAAGGAGATAACGCCGTCCCACAATTCCTTGCGGCAGCGGCATTTAAAGCGACGCACCGTTCGTCCGTTCACGAAAACAAACGATCAGACCGACAAGAGACGCAGATCATCATCAAGTTCCCGTTGCTTATTCAGCATTTTCCATCTTATGCCATAACTTGCTAATATGCTAATATGTTCTGAACAACATGTTAAACCCAGAGGAGAACTATGAACGTTACTCTGCTGTGAAATGATGAAAGTGAAGTTAAGGTTGTAGAGTTCGCCTACCAGCCCCGACTTGGAGTTGAGGCCGTCATCTACCTGCTAAACCGCGTCTACGCCCACCTGGACAAACCGGCGAGCACGGTGAGGATCATGTTTTTTGACTTCTCCAGTGCTTTCAACACCATCCGGCCGGCTCTACTGGGTGAGAAGCTGACAGCGATGCAGGTGGACGCCCCCCCCCCCCCCCTCGTGTCCTGGATTGTCAACTACCTGACTGGCAGACCGCAGTATGTGCGCTTGCAACACTGTGTGTCAGACAGAGCGGTCAGCAACACTGGGGCCCCGCAGGGGACAGTCCTATCTCCCTTCCTCTTCACCCTCTACACCACGGACTTCAACTACAACACAGAGTCCTGCCATCTTCAGAAGTTCTCTGATGACTCTGCTATAGTTGGATGTATCAGCAAGGGTGAGGAGGCTGAGTATAGGGCTGTGGTGGGAAACTTTGTCACATGGTGTGAGCAGAACCATCTGCAGCTCAACGTGGCAAAGACTAAGGAGCTGGTTGTGGATCTGAGGAGGGCCAAGACACCGGTGACCCCTGTTTCCATCGAGGGGGTCAGTGTGGACACTGTGGAGGACTACAAGTACCTGGGAGTGTACATTGACCATAAACTGAACTGGGCTAAGAACACTGAAGCTCTCTACAAGAAGGGCCAGAGCCGTCTCTACTTTCTGAGGAGGCTGAGGTCCTTCAACATCTGCCGGACAATGCTGAGGATGTTTTATGAGTCTGTGGTGGCCAGTGCTCTCCTGTTTGCTGTGGTGTGCTGGGGCAGCAGGTTGAGGGCAGCAGACGCCAACAGACTCAACAAACTGATCCGCAAGGCCAGTGAGGCTGTGGGGGTGGAGCTGGACTCTCTGGTGGCAGTGTCACAGAGGAGGATGCTGTCCAAGTTATATGGCATCTTGGACAATGTCTCCCACCCGCTCCATGATTTGCTGGTCAAGCACAGGAGCACATTCAGTGCAAGACTCATTCCACCGAGATGCACCACAGAGCCACAGGAACTCATTCCTGCCTGTGGCCATCAAACTTTTCAACTCCTCCCTCAGAGTGTCAGACACTCTGAGTCAGTAGACTGGCTCTTGAACTTATTTCACCCTGTCAGCAGTTATAACCCATAACTTATAACTTATATCTAACTGTGCAATACCAATTTTTTTGTGCAATAATTCAACTGCAATAATTCAACTGTGCAATACTTATTAATTATTTAATTATTTACACTGGTGTATGTATATATTGGAGTATGATGCATATTGTACAGAATTCTTATTTCTCTTATTTCTATATTATTATTATTATTTTTATTCTCATTGTTATATATTGTAGTATAATGCACATATTTTACATATTTCTTACTTTCGTATTTCTATTTTTCTTATAATTTCTTATAATTTCTCTACGCTTGTATATATTCACTTCTACAATGTGAGCAGCTGCAATGTAACCCAATTTCCCCTCGGGGATCAATAAAGTATTTCTGATTCTGATTCTGATCTGATTCTGAACCTGCTCAGGCTGCTTTACTTATTTCTTCATTCTGAGCTTGTTGTCTTGCAGCTTTAGGAAAATCATTCATTCATCTGACTTCAGTCTCAGATGTGAAGCTCTTGCCTTAATAAAGTCTGGATCAGACAGAACCACTTCAGAGCATCAAGTCCACATGTCAAGGTGTTTACTGAGCTGTGTGGTGGCTCTTAAGATATTATATGCATAGGCTTATAATCAGATCATAATCAGCATATTAACCAGAACACAGAAGTCTGTCTTTCAAGAAAAAGGGATATGAGACGTTTTTATCCAGATGATGTTTTTAATTCAACATGTTTGAAACTTAAGAATGATGATATGGTGTCAGGAATCTGTCCATAATTAGTCTGTAATTAGTCGGTCCATCACAGCTGCTGCCTCACTATAACATGCTCTGCTGCTGTGGGATTTAGGTGTGTGTGTGTGTGTGTGTGTGTGTGTGTGTGTGTGTTATTAACTTTGATATGAAGAAAATATAGAGGCAGCTGAATGCAACACAGCAGAAAGTTTATTTAATATGTTGAAAACACCAAGCAGACAGTAGGACAGACTTTATACTCTTTATAATAATGACTTCATTTTACCAGCTGATCTGATGTCAGCACCACAGTTCTGCTCTGCCTGCTACAGAACAACAAACTAGTAAATAGCTGCTACTGTTGGTTGACAGTCAAAGAAAATGGCTGCCCAGGCGGGGCTACATAGCAGAGGGGCGGGGCTACAGAGCAGAGGGGCGGGGCTACAGAGCAGAGGGGCGGGGCTACAGAGCAGAGGGGCGGGGCTACAGAGCAGAGGGGCGGGGCTTACACCATGCGGACCCAGGCTACAGAGTGCAGTTGGCTTCTGGAGAGAGTCGACACTTGGCTACAGTCAGGTAGGTCTCCACCTGTAAATACAACCATCATCATCATCATCATCATCATCATCATCATCCTCCCTCCCTCCCCCCCTCCCTCCCTCCTTCCCTCCCTCCTACCTTATGCATGTCTTTCTTGAAGCAGGCCAGCAGTTCGTAGGTCCTGCGGAGCGACTCCTCGGCTCCCAGGCTCTGGTAGTAGTTCCCATAAGGAGCCAGCTGGAGAGCAGAGTTCTCAGAGAAGATCTCAGCTCCGTCCTGGTTCGCCTGTAGGACCAGCAGGACCAGCAGCACCAGCAGGATCAGCAGGACCAGCAGGACCAGCAGGACAGCAGGACCAGCAGGACCAGCAGGATCAGCAGGTCCAGCAGGACCAGCAGCACCAGCAGGATCAGCAGGACCAGCAGGACAGCAGGTACATCACTTTAGTTACTTAGCTAGCATCATAGTGGCCAAATCCAAAAATGTTCTCTCAAAAGTTGGGAGGAGGGGGAGGGAGAGGGGGGAGCAGGGAGGAGGGGGAGGGAGGGGGAGGAGGGAGGGAGGGAGGGAGGGAGGGGGAGAGGGAGGAGGGGGAGGGAGTGTTGAGCAGAGAGTGTTCAGGCAGCACACCAACGTTTCTCTGAGAGCGATGAGTGGCGACTCAGCAGATTTAGTTTTATTGGACCTCAGAAATATATTCAGATGATAATTATTGATCAGGACAGTGACGGTCCACATGGGACAGGCCGGTCTGTCCTCCTGTCCCTCTGTCCACTTTCATTCTTTTGGCTTTTGGTTTTTTTTATATATCTGCTCTGGCTGAATGTTTTAACTTGTTTATTAATCTGTTTATTAATGTTAAATATTAAATATTAAAGTGTCCAGAAGCACTTTGTAACCTCAGTTACCAAAAACTACATTTCTGCATGTTAGAAGTTCTCCTCCTGCTCAGGTCAGGTTAACCCTCCAGGTGAGATCAGCAGGGTCAGATCAGCGGGGTGAGATCAGCAGGGTCAGATCAGCGGGGTGAGATCAGCGGGGTGAGATCAGCGGGGTGAGATCAGCGGGGTCAGATCAGCGGGGTGAGATCAGCGGGGTGAGATCAGAAGGGTGAGATCAGAAGGGTCAGATCAGCAGGGTCAGATCAGCAGGGAGCTTTCCTGCAGCATTGAAAGGGAACGCTGTCACCATATATGGTCATTTGGGGGCGTGTATTTATGTTAATGAGCAGAAGATATTTATGAAAGCAGATTTGTACTTATGAACATTAAACATTTTGTTCATAAGAGAGAATTTAGAAGTTTTTCTGGACCGCCTCTCTCTCTTTCCTGTCTTCCTTCACTGTGAACTCCCAGAATGCAATGCAAGGCAATCGTCTCAAGATGTCTAAATACGTGTGTGTGTGTGTGTGTGTGTGTGTGTGTGTGTGTGTGTGTGTGTGTGTGTGTGTACCCTGATCAGTAGGTGGATTCCAGTCTTCAGTTCTGTGAGTTTTGGTGAGATTTGGTTCCTGGGGGCGGAGCCTCCGGACAGAGAACGGCTGGGAAACTCCCAAGACTCGACCAAACGATAGGAGATAGACAGCAGCTTCAACACCTAGACCCAGTCAAACGATAGCAGATAGACAGCAGCTTCAACACCTAGACCCAGTCAAACGATAGCAGATAGACAGCAGCTTCAACACCTAGACCCAGTCAAACGATAGCAGATAGACAGCAGCTTCAACACCTAGACCCAGTCAAACGATAGCAGATAGACAGCAGCTTCAACACCTAGACCCAGCCAAACGATAGCAGATAGACAGCAGCTTCAACACCTAGACCCAGCCAAACGATAGCAGATAGACAGCAGCTTCAACACCTAGACCCAGCCAAACGATAGCGGTAGATTCCAGGTATTTTACATATATTTGGGCATATTCTATATAAATGTTGCGTACGGAGCTGCGTTGGGTCTCATGCTTGTCGATGGGGCTGATGATGTAATCAGAGTTACAGAAATCCTGCAGGAAGATTTTATTGAGCTGACGTTGTTCCTCCGTCTGCAGAGAGCTCTCCTAAACACACACACACACACACACACACACACACACACACACACACACACACACACACACACACACACACACACACACACACACACACACACACACACAGCTTGTTAATAACATTCCAAATGTTTGACATATTCTGAAGATTTGATTGGCTGTTGAGTTGTGATTAATTAGACAGTGAACTCAGTCGTTCTGACTCACGAAGTCGGAGAAGATCCTCTGGGCCAGAAGGTGGAGGTGCTGCAC
>NW_027281237.1:5000-15000 GCF_046629955.1 Centroberyx affinis | reverse complement strand
GTAAGCTATCTCTATCCTTTATGTTGGTTCATATTATTAATGATTTGTCTACTATGCCTTGGGGAGTTTATTGAGCTCCCTGCAGAATCTCTCGCATGCTGCTTGGATTCATTGGGAGCCTCAAGAGCAGAGCCTTTTCCGCCAAATACAACTGTGTAACCATTAGTGCTAAAATGGTCCAATCTCCTTTGGCGTAAGTGTGTCTGACTGAAATGATTTTGTGGGTTATAATGGAAGCTTGCACACCGGGGCAGAACTTTCGTGCCAATGAAATCTTTCGCTTTCTATGATGTCACATTTTAAAACATTGTCCCAGGCTAAAATAAGCATGTGGCTTTTGGATCGCTCAAAGGCTCGGGTAGAGGATGATGCCTTCACACAGCTGAGCCACACACTCTGAACCATGTTCAGCCACACAGTGGGCAGGTGGGCTAATACGGCTATAGGCACGGATTCAATTATCACATGAACCTTTATTGGTATACCGCCATGTGACGTTTCGGGCGCAGGCTTGCAATAAAGGTTCATACGAGCATTATCTAGTGTGCGGACTCTATTTTTCCATTTTTCACATGTAGGCTACTTCTGTCCAGCACCTAGTATTCATCGTGTTTGGATGTGTGTGCTTTTGTAACCTTTTTGCACTAATTAAATTATCGCCTGCCAAGCAGAGTATGGTACAACATGTAAACTGGTCTAATTTCTCCACAGCTGCAGTCAGAGCAGCAGCTGGTTTTACCTCATACATGCTGCAGGCCGTGGCTCAGGGTCGGTTGGCCCCGCTCCATGTAAAACCAGTATCAGTATTTTAGTGTATTTTTTCTATCAACACTAGAAAGGCCAGGGGCTGGCCTTGTGGTTTTAAATTTTAATTTCTGAAACACTGGAAGTACTATGGTCTTCTCCTCCCATGACTTTGGAAATATTTGGCCTTTAAAGGTGTTTTTTTCTAAAAAATTAGAATTGTAAATACACTTTTGGATTTTTTTCTCTGCAACATGCCCGCAACTTACAGCAATATAACGGCTGCAGGGCGTGAAAGTCTCTCCCTCTCCTTACTTTTCCATTTTACCATCAACCTAACCTTCCATGTTTGTAAAAATTGAGTTAGTTTCAAGTTAGTTTTCAAGTTATAAGTATCTGGGTTTCCACATTCAACAATTATCATTTAAGCCTCACAAATCTTGTTTCTAAACTCAAGCTGAAATTAGGCTTTTATTATAGGAATAAATCATGCTTCTCTTTTCAAGCTAAGGAATATCTGGTATCAGCAACCTTCCTACCGCTGCTAGATTATGGAGCTTTATATGAATGCTTCTGCACAAGGTCTAAGGCTTGACATGTCTATCACAGTGCTTTGAGATTCATCACCAGCTGTAAATTCCTTACGCACCATTGCACCTTGTATGCCAGAGCCGGATGGCCTTCTTTGTTCGTACGCAGGCAAACCCACTGGCTGACTTTTATCTCAAAGTCACTCCTTGGGCTGCTCCCTACTTACTTGTGTATATTTGTCTAGAAACATACGTGTTCATGGCCTACGCTCACAGAATTATCTGCACATGTCTGTTCCCCGAGTTCAGATGGAGTTGGGCAAAAAAACTTTAAAGTATTCTGCACCTTTCTCTTGGAATGCTCTTCAGACTGACCTAAAACTGTCTGAATTGATTTCCTTAAAGCAGTTTTAAAAGACTTGGAAGGAAACTCGATTAGTCAGTGTCTCTGCCATTAATCTACTTGACCTGCTTTGACCCGGCTTTAGACTGGTCTGACTCTTATTTAACAAATAGAACCTTTTCTGTGGCCATGGCTGAGTCTAGGTCCTCTCATGCAACGGCTTCCTGTGGTGTTCCCCAGGGTTTTATTCTCAGCCATGTTCTCTTCTCCATCTACATGCTTCCACTTGGACACATAATTAGAACACACACTATTAATTTCCACTTTTATGTAGACGATACCCAGCTATATCTCCCAATTAAACCTGGTGATATGGCTGAGTTAACTATTTTACAAAAGTGCCTGCTAGATATTCAGTGCTGGATGTCACTCAACTTCCTACAGCTCAACAGTGATCAATCCGAGGTCATCGGTTCATCATCAGTCAGCGCTGACATCCAAAACCATCTGAGTCATCTTCGACTCGGGTTTAACCTGAGATAATCAGGTCAAGACAGTGGTACAGTCTTCCTTCAGCTCAGAGGACTTTCTAAGATTAAGACATTTTTATGGTTTAAACACTTGGAGATTGTGACACATGCTTTTATTATTATCATTTACACGCCTGGACTACTGCAATGCCTTATACTCCTGTCTGAGCTCCCAAAACATATCCAGACTACAGCTAGTGCAAAATCCTGCAGCCGGACTCCAGACTCCTTACCAGTACCAAGAGAAGGCAGCACATTACCCCCATTTTAGCCTCTCTCCATTAATTACCAGTAAAATTCAGAATTGATTCTAAAATTTGATTAATCACTTTTAAAGCACTTGTGGGCCTGGGTCCTTCTTACATCTCTGATCTTTTAACCCCATATGAGCCAAGGTGCAGCCTCAAATCCTCAGGCTCCGGTCTTCTGGTTGTTCCACAGTCAAGGCTGAGAACAAAGAGATGGTTTCTCCTTCAGGTCCAGACTGTGGAACAACCTGCCTGGGGAGGTTAGGTCGGCCATTTCATTGTCTTCTTTTAAATCACTTTTAAAAACTCACTTTTACCGTCTGGCTTTTACTTGAACCTTTTACTGGCTTTTACTAATGTGTTTATAACCTCTGATGTCTTACCTTTTCATGTAATTTTGCTTTTTATTGTTATGTCTTTTTATGTACTTATTGTTCTCTCTGTTTAGTAAAGCACTTTGTAACTGTGTTTTGTTAAGTGCTATCTAAATAAAAAGTTTATTATTATTATTATTATTATTATTATTGGATTATGTTTGTGTGTGTGTTAACTGTTACTCCTATGCTCTTATGTTGTCCTTGTAAGTAACTGTGTTCAATGCTGCTTTTAATCTCAATGAGATATTACCTATTTAAATAAAGGTTAAATAAAATAATAATCCAAACTCCATGTAAAGTAATTTCACACATATGAATACTCACTCACGCTTTAGAACAACAGTGTGATGAAGTGTGTGCGTAAAAGCACGTTCCCAAAAGGATTTAATGGACAGAGCTCATATGTATAAATATTTGACATTTCGCAAATGTTATGAATACTGGTTATTTCCTATTATTTTATACTATATAACACTGTATGTGAGACGGATGCGTGTGCGTAAAAGTGCATTCCAAGAATTCCATGCAGTAAATTCACGATGACTGAAGAATCCTGTCATGTTTTTAAAACCTTATCGTTCGTTAATCTTTATCATTTACTTGCACAGTTCTTGCCGTTTTGCTACTCAACATACCTGTAATATTTCATATAGTAAAGTAATGGTTACGCCTCCGTTTCCCCGTGTCTATGGTGTTTTTTCACTATGTAGGCTACATTAGTTTCTTAAATTTGCTGTGGATGCAAACATCAGCTGTAATGCTGATGTTGCCTGTTGCCTGCTGTGAGAAACCTGCAGTCCAGAGAAAAGCTGAGAATGATCCGTCTCTTATGGTCACCTTGTTTCTTTTCTGTATTCCTGTTGGTTTCAATTATAAATATTCATCGTGGACTAATGAGTAGCTGCTACTTTTCTCTCAGATAAAAACCACGATTTGTTTTCTGTTTGGAAATTGGAACAATAGAATGCGAAAATTTCACACTGGACTCGGTGTGTAAGCTTCACATGCAGGAAAATTGCCACATGAATATTTTGCAAATCTGTGACACATTTTTGTGTTGCACAGGTGTGCAACAGCCTTTAATCCAGTGGTATGTAGGCTGGCCCTCACGTCAAAACAAAATGAACCTGCTGAATATCACTGGCTCAGTGGTCCACTTGTAATTGTCATTTGAAATTGGTTTTAACATCCACTGCAATAATGTGTTTGCCAGATAATCATGTTTGGATCCAAACTCTTTCTATCACAGTTTGGTTTGAGCTGTGAGTATGGGAGGCGGTTAACACACATTTAAGTTGTTCACCAACCGCTGTTAAACAAAACTGAAGAAGAAGAAGAAGAAGAAGAGCAGTGAGTGTGCTGTCGGGAGTGTTCAGCTTGTTGACTCCTCGCCTGACTGTTCTCGTCTGTTCACTGACACAGAATCAAACCAACCCCAACCTGTTCACTGACACAGAATCAAACCAACCCCAACCTGTTCACTGACACAGAATCAAACCAACCCCAACCTGTTCACTGACACAGAATCAAACCAAGACATCTTACCTCTGTCCATGGCTGGTCTGGGTTCAGGTTCGACTTCAGGTTCAGTAAGGCTCGGTGGTCTTGGTGCGGAGCTAGCTGCTCTGAGGTCAGCTTGTTCTGCTGCTTTGGGGTCTGAGGTTACAGTTTTATAGCAGAAAACTTGATGAATTTACTCAAAGTTTTCTGAAACAACTGAAACATGATACATCCAAACAGGCATGGAGAAGGCCTCTGTGTGTGTGTGTGTGTGTGTGTGTGTGTGTGTGTGTGTGTGTGTGTGTGTGTGTGTGTGTGTGGGGGTGTGTGTGTGTGTGTGTGTGTGTGTGTGTGTGGGTGTGGGTGTGTGTTTTTAGTGTCTTTCTATTTATCCAGTTACTATGGGACAAATATTTTTAACAATAATTATTATAGCCAGATATTATTCAGCAGAATGCCATTTGGTTATTTATTTTAATCCATCTTGTGAAGCCATATTGTCTACATACTGTCCTGTCCTGTCCTGGCCTACTGTAACATAACAATATATTATTATTGTGTTAAGAATTACATACAGTAGGCCTACTGTAGGCTTACTGTAACAAATAACCGCTATTATTATTATTATTATTATTATTGTTTGAATTGTTAGAAGAATGAAAACAGCTGTCAGTCATATTTCTTAGTGAGGAATCTATAATCAACATCATCAAAAGGTCTTGATGTTTTCACTCTGGGGAACAAAGCTAGCTTAAGTCCTTAACTCTTAATGATAAAGGTGTAAAATCTACACACAGAAACTGGAAAGAGAGCCTCAGTTTTGATGTTTTTGTTCTGAGAGACGTGATCCATCCTGCTGAATTGATTCATATCTGTCACTGATCTGGGGTCAGTCAGTCATAAATTCATCAGTCAGACACGGGCGGCGTTATGTCATGGAGGAAACTGAATAGATTCAACACTCCATGACACCGATACCAGAGAGACGGATGGAGGAGGTGAACAACTATAAATGTTAACAAGAACATGACATGCAACCAGAAGCAGCTTGTCAACACGCTAACACAAACAGCTCGTCAACACGCTAACACAAACAGCTCGTCAACACGCTAACACAAACAGCTCGTCAACACGCTAACACAAACAGCTCGTCAACACGCTAACACAAACAGCTCAACACGCTAACACAAACAGCTCGTCAACACGCTAACACAAACAGCTCGTCAACACGCTAACACAAACAACTCAACACGCTAACACAAACAGCTCGTCAACACGCTAACACAAACAGCTCGTCAACACGCTAACACAAACAGCTCGTCAACACGCTAACACAAACAACTCAACACGCTAACACAAACAGCTCGTCAACACGCTAACACAAACAGCTCGTCAACACGCTAACACTGTTGTCTCATTGTCATTCTATTTAGTCGTATTTTACCGCTGACTGGGTACTTCTCAACCTATATGCATGGTAGTGTATGTGTGTGCATGAGGGGAAGGGCCCAACAAAAACATTAAAATTTCATTCATAGGATCACTCTTCTATGGTAATATACTCTTTATCATATCTTAAACAACAATAATAATACAGTAAATAATTTATTCAGCATAGATGAGCCTTTAGTCTTGGGTCTAGACTGACAGGATCAATAGTCTTGAGTCTTGGGTCTAGACTGACAGGATCAATCGTCTTTAGTCTTGGGTCTAGACTGACAGGATCAATCGTCTTTAGTCTTGGGTCTAGACTGACAGGATCAATAGTCTTGAGTCTTGGGTCTAGACTGACAGGATCAATAGTCTTTAGTGTTGGGTCTAGACTGACAGGATCAATAGTCTTTAGTCTTGGGTCTAGACTGACAGGATCAATAGTCTTGAGTCTTGGGTCTAGACTGACAGGATCAATAGTCTTTAGTGTTGGGTCTAGACTGACAGGATCAATAGTCTTTAGTCTTGGGTCTAGACTGACAGGATCAATAGTCTTGAGTCTTGGGTCTAGACTGACAGGATCAATAGTCTTGAGTCTTGGGTCTAGACTGACAGGATCAATAGTCTTTAGTGTTGATCAGAAGAGAAACGCTGCATGGGCTTCAAACGTGTTCACTGGAGGTGCTCATTGTCCATATGTGGAGAAAATAGAAGAGAAAATCCAAGGCACTCTCCTGAAGTTAAAAAGCCTTTATTGACCTTGGATACTTCATGTTGAAATGCACCAAGCCCCACCAGGCCCCACCAGGCCCCACCAGGCCCCACCAGGCCCCACCAGGCCCCACCAGGCCCCACCAGGCCCCACCAGGCCAGGCTGCAGACACAGGAGTATACAGACTGACTGCTTCTCCCGTCAGCCTCCAGTTGCCTTGTCTGCCTGTCTAAACTTAAATTTAAATTTAACTTAGCTTAAAAAACAACAACAGAAAAACACAACAGAGAACAAGATGTGTAGGCCTATAGAACTTAACTCCTAAACCCCTCTAAAAAAATTGAGGAAAATCCAATATACAACCCCAAATAACTTATACAAATCTAAATGACATGATACAATACGCTAACCCAAATCACATTTGTAAATCTAAATCACGTAACCCATTAATGTACAACCAAAGTATTACAGGAAGGGACTATAGTCGCCATAGTGTAGCCAGCACCATAGCTCCTGCATCACATCGCTAGCTTGCCTCGGAAGCTAAGCAGGTTTGGCTGTGGTTAGTTCTTGGATGGGAGACCACCTGCTGCTGGAAGTGGTGTTGGAGGACCAGTAGTAGGAGATCTTCCCTCTGGTCTCATGAATAATATCCCCAATGCCCCAGGGCAGAGACAGGGACTCTGTCCTGTGAGTGAGCACCGTCCTTCGGATGAGACGTTAAACCGAGGTCCTGACTCTGTGGTCCATAAAGATCCCATCGGCACTCATCGCAAGAGTAGGGGTGTAACCCCGCTGCCATGGCAACATTCCCAAACAGGCCTTCCTTCCATCATGGCCACCTAATCATCCCTCGTTACCTAATTGGCTCTTTCAGTCCTCTACTCTCCACTGAGATAGCTGATGTGTGGTGAGCGTTCTGGCGCAAACTGGCTGCTGTGCATCACCCAGGTGGGTGCTGCACACCTGTGGTGGATGGGTTGAGTTCCCTGCCCCCCCCCCCATATGTGAAGCGCTTTGAGTACCTAGAAAGGTGCTATATAAATGTAATCAATTATTATTATTATTATTATAGTCTAACTCCTCATTAAGCCCCGGAAATGTTGTGGCTTTGAGTTGGAAAATCCAAAAAGTCTCTCTTTGGGATAACAGCCTGTTCCCCCTGTGAGGTCTGTTCTACCTCCAACACTGTGGCTTTTAGGGAGTCAATATTTTTATGATCCACCTCTATAATGTTTTGCTATGGGCTCGTTTTTCATTGGCCACCGCTCCATCAGTCTGTCCTTTAACCTCCTTTTTGTTCCGCCCACATAGAAGCACCCACATGGGCACTCCAACATGTAAATGACATGGTGCCATAATGAAGCAACTGCTGGGTTCTTTCCCCAAGTCTGTCTGTGATCTCTTTACATTTGTTTCTGTTGTGACAATGCTTACAATGGCCACAGGGATAGATAGGTTCCAGTGGCTTTTGGAAACCACGTCTGTTTTGGGGCCAGGTAGCTGTGCATAAGTTTATCCTGCAGAGTAGGGCCCTTCGGTAAGAAAAAGCAGGTGGTTCTTTGTATATTTCTTACAATATGGGGTCACTCAATAATTCCCCAGAATGTTCTTTATTTTTTTTTTAAGATTTATGGACATGCAGCAAAGGACCGCAGGCCGGATTCGAACCCGGGTCGCTGTGGAAAGGACTGAGCCTCATGGTACGCATTCTGCTCAGTGATTTGTTAAGAAGGTGTGGCTTGTATCCCCTTTCTGTGAAGCTTGTTTGCATCTCTCCCGCTTTTGTTTTGAAGTCCTCCTCCTCATCACATATCCTGCACAGTCTCTGAAACTGTCCAAATGGGATGTTGTTCTTGAGACTGGTAGGATGGAAGCTGTCTGCCCTAAGAATGCTGTTGCAGTCTGTAGTCTTTCTGAATATTGTAGTATGAAGTTTCCCTTTGTTACCTCCGCCAAGGAGGTTATGTTTTCGGTGCTGTTTGGTTTTTTTTTAAATCTCTTAGCAGGATTACGGAAAAACTACTGGCCCGATTTCCATGAGCGGATCCGGATCCGACTCATGAACAAGCAATAATAGCACGAACCTTGGCGGAGGTCTGCGCTGTCCGAGTGACCTTCTAGTTTGTTTTTGTGATCTTGAGATCTAGAAAATTGATGGTAGTTTGACTGTAATCCAAAGAGAGTTTCAAGTTTTCATTAATGGCATTCGCATATTTGTGGAACTGTAGTAGTTCCTGCTCAGTCACATCAAAAAAACAAATGATATCATCAATATATCTAGCATACCATGCTATTTTATCGAAGAATGGATTTTTTGGGTTTAGGATGAATTCCTCCTCCCATAATCCCAGGTAGAGGTTTGCATAGCTGGGAGCATAGGAAGCCCAGAACACTGTCTGTATATTGATCCTGAAACAGAAAAATTGTTATTTAAGGTCCATTCAGTCAGTTCCATTAGGAAGCCAGTGGGTGGGCCACATCCATCTGGTCTTAGTGCTTTAGGGCGGTTAGACCTTCCCTATATGTTCATAGAGGGACTCCACATCCATAGTGACCATGAAAGCTGATCCAATACTGTCCAACTCTGCCAGTTTCTTAAGTGTATGAGTCGTATCTTGTATAAATGATGGTAATATATTTATATAATATATATATTTCAAAACAGGTTCCAAGATGGTCTCATTGTTGCTGATAATTGACCTTCATGTTTGTGCACTTTTGGCAGCATGGCCAGTCTGGGGTAGGTGGGAAATAAAACATCATGTTCCTGTGTTGTAATGATGTTTTCCTCTTGAGCTCTCTCCAGAATATTGCCCAGTTCAGGAGTTGGTCGTACTGAGGATCATGAGCTGACGATATGCCTCGTGTTCACCGGCCCTCCCTTGTCAGCACTGTGATAACATGTGATATGACATGTTATTACATGTTATAACATGTGGAGCACCTGAACATTGCCCATGTGATGTCATGTGTTCATGAGGCGACTCACAGGCTACTGAAGGTAGGCTGCTCCTGATTGGATAAGACCATTGTGAAATGTTGAAATATTGGTAAGAGGTAAGAATCTGTCTCTGTCTCCGTCTCTTTATCTGTCTCTGTCTCTGTCTCCGTCTCTTTATTTGTCTCTGTCTCTGTCTCCGTCTCTTTATCTGTCTCTGTCTCTGTCTCTTTATTTGTCTCTGTCTCTGTCTCCGTCTCTTTATCTGTCTCTGTCTCTGTCTCCGTCTCTTTATCTGTCTCTGTCTCTGTCTCTTTATTTGTCTCTGTCTCTGTCTCCGTCTCTTTATCTGTCTCTGTCTCTGTATCTATCTCTGTCTCTGTCTCTGTATCTGTCTCCGTCTCTTTATCTGTCTCTGTCTCTGTCTCTGTATCTGTCTCTGTCTCTGTCTCCGTCTCTTTATCTGTCTCCGTCTCTTTATCTGTCTCCGTCTCTTTATCTGTCTCTGTCTCTGTATCTGTCTCTGTCTCTGTCTCTGTATCTATCTCTGTCTCTGTCTCTGTATCTGTCTCCGTCTCTTTATCTGTCTCTGTCTCTCTCTCTGTCTCTTTATCTGTCTCTGTCTCTCTCTCTGTCTCTGTCTC
>NW_027281236.1:52500-89078 GCF_046629955.1 Centroberyx affinis | reverse complement strand
TGACTCATTACCACGCAGTCCCTTTCAAGTTGCAGCCAGATCTATGTTAATGAATAACGCACATTTCAGTTGCATGTGTAATCCGCTCATGATCAAAGTTCAATCCCCAATGCATATGGTGCTCTCCCTCCTCCAATCACAAGGACTTGTATCCAACTGTGTAGCATGTAGACTTAGCTCTCGGCCGTGTTGTGACTCGTGTTTGACTTGGTCTCCGTGGGCTTTGCTTAGAGAATAGTTAGGTTGTAATCACTCCAGAGTGAGCTGGGCCTAACTCTTGGACAGTATTTTAACAGGGATTTCTCTGTGTTGACCAAAGCTGAGGCCCAGCAGGCTTTAGGGAAGCTCATTCCTGAGCCCAGCAAATCACTCCTCATCAAACAGTCAGCCCTGGCCACTGACGTTCAGGGGTACGCTGCCGTTGTCAAGGCACTTTATCATCTAACGGATGTGATGCCCTCAGTTGTGCTGCTACCATTAGTATAGAGAGCTAGGTAGCATCGAGCGATGCAAATTCTGTAAGGTTAGTGTTTACTGAACAAGAAGGTTTGGCAGTGTGGCAGAAAACTCAGACTGAGAGAGTGGCTGTTTGACAGTTTATTCAATCTGCAGGTCGGGAGCCAAGGAACTCAAATTCTGGTTTTATAGTGTTGAATATTCATGATTATATTAATACAGATAGAATATAATAAAGCCATTGGTCAAAAAGTATAAGATCATATGAACAAGACTGAACAACCAATGATAATTATAGTTGTAGCATTTTAAGGAGATGCAAAATAAGTCGTGACCACCTTCTTCTAGAAAACAACAAGTTATTATTTTGTCAAACCACTTGGTAACACAAGATGTTACTTCAGAGTTTTAGGCAATTAAGGCACTTTTTAATTTCTTCCCCAACAGCAGGATAGCCGGAAGACATCTGAACAAATGCCATTTAGTGGGCGCTCTTATGGATGAACCCCAAACCCTGGCAGAGTGGGTGCCATGCACATCCCATTGAGCTATTTAGGACCGCAGGACTGAACTAAAGAAGAAAAGAAAGGGAAGAGGTTTTGATACAGCACTCTTTGTAATGCCTCGCAGCCTTCAGATATGCCTTCCAGCCAATACTTCTGTGTCCAAGAATTCCCTTGCAAAGGTCAAGGAGTGTGTGTGTGTGTGTGTACATTAGAGCCAAAGAGTGTGTGAACACTGCAGTCACACAGCGCTGTACGAGTGAGCATGCGTGTGAGCACATGGCCCTTCTTACTGAACCGGCCCTGAGATCGGAAAAGGTTTTGTTAACTTGGATCCGGCCTGCCAGTGTGACCTTCATCATATAAGTTGGAATTTGAGGCATCAGGGTGTGATTTCTCCACAGCTTTGACAAAGTCAGCTTGTGTTGCCGCTTGCAGCTAACCTTCTGTGTCTTTGTAAAGGCGTTTGTGTGTGTGTGTGTGTGTGTGTGTGTGTGTGTGTGTGTGTGTGTGTGTGTGTGTGTGTGTGTGTGTGAGTCGCGATTGGCCTTAGATGAGACAGTCAGGGGGAGATAGATGGAGCGATACATGTGGAGAGGCGTACTCAGTTGTTATGCATGCTGTATGAGTCTGTCACTCCCTCCCTCCCTCCCTCCTCCCCTCTCTCTCTCTCTCTCCTCCACTCGTTCCTCCGCCTGCCTCTCCATCACTCACTGCCCCTTTTATGGGAGAAAGGAGAGCGAGGCACGGCAGGTCAATGCTGTAAAAAGCGGGTGACAAGCGCAGTGTCTGTGTCAGCCCGCCGCCGCTAAAGAGGAGGAAGAGCCGGCCCAAGATTGATGCCTGCTGCTCCGCGCTGCCCGGCAGGAGGACGAGGAGGGAGGACAGAGGGGAGGGAAGAGAGAGAGAAAGAGAGGAGTGGGAATTGGAAAGTAGTTTGTGAGGGAGGGAGTGAGGGAGGGAGGGAGGGAGGAGGGGAGGGGGGGGAGAGCATTTCCTTTGATTTTGAAGGGCTTCAGCTCCAGCGGTCTGAAATTTAAACCTTGACTATTTTGATGACAACCTCCTCCCCCTCATGTCATCAGTTCTTAAACAACTCCATGAATGTTAAAACATAATCAAATAACCATTTCACTTAAAAGTTTGAGTTTTTTCTGTGTCCTAAGGAAACTCATATGAGACGCTCTCACTCAATTATGATAAGTCGTGTTGTGCCGCCGCAACAAAATGGCTTTTAGCGGGAGTGGGGTGTCTGTCAAAAATAATCCCATCTGCATAAAAAGTTCCACATTGCAGCAACCCAAGAATGGACTGAGACCATAATCGTCTTTTTCAGTGCATAGTGCTCAGCTGTTAGAAACTGAAGTGTTTCAACATTGTCTCTGTCACAGCTTGCATAGTTTGAGTTGGCATTGGATGACATTAGATCAAACTGATTTCGGGGGCCACCAAAATTTCAAATTGCCTAATGCAGCTTTAATGAGAGTATATTCTGACCTTTGTGTGAACATGTTTGACTTCATTTTTCTCATGCTATCCCAAGTAATCCACTCAGAAGGAGGTGTCGTCTTTGACAGGTGAGGCAAAGGGGGTGGGGGGTGGGGGCTGGGGGGCTCAGGCCTTGGGGCAGAGACATGGAAGGATGAAATGACAGAGGTAATGGATGGATAGAGGGATGAAGAGTGATCAGGTGTCATAGAGGTGGGACAGGACCAGACGGATGGCGAGCGAAGGAGGGATGGGAGGATGGATGGCGAGAGCAGACCAGACACTGACACTGCTGAGAGATTTGTCTTGTCCTCTACTCCATTCGTCTTGTTTCTCCTGCTTCACTGTGCCCGAGTGAATTATTAAAACTCATAAAAAGACTTACTGCGGGATTTCGAGGTGGTACAGCGCCTGCCTGCCGGGGAAGTGTTGGGTGGCAGAACGCCGCCGCTGTTTTGCTTTGGGAGGATCCCGCTCCTCCCTTCGTCGAGGATTGTCTTCAAGCGTTGGGGGACACGCACAAACAAACATGTTCCGCTGAAATCCGCAATGAACCGTCTGCTAATAACGCCGGATGTAGAAATTAGAGGAGGGAAGGAATTAGACAAGGGAGTTGAGCCACACGCACACACACGCACACACGGACACAATTACGCACATATATATAAACTGCTAATTGCTTTGTGTGCTCCAATCCGTCCTGTGAATGAGCCGGTGCAATATTGTGGTGCTGTGGGTGTTTGCCCGGCTCATAACCGCAGACCAATGTGGCGTAGACAAGCTCATATATTAAGATAACCCCGAAACGGAATGGAATTGTATTTCCCCGGCGGTTCAAACGACTTCTGTGGTTGTAAACTGATAGTGGATGAGATTTGGCTTTAATGAAGCAAGACTTATTGTGCACAGTGCAACAGAGGAAGGTGCATGGGTGCGTGGGGGTGTGCGTGTGTGTGTGTGTGTGTTTCATTATTTGCGAGTGTGTGTCTGTATGCGTGTGTGCGTCCATCCTTTTCTTTAACAAGGTGCACTGTTATCTATGGGCGTGCGTTTCCTTGCACACTCTCACAGCGGATGTTATTGTATCACTATTATTCCTGCTAGGTTGGAGTGTGTGTCTGAGGACTGTGATTTATTTTGCCTGAAATAATCAAGTGAAAGGTTTTTACTTCGTACTTGTCCCTGGTGTAATCTTTCTCAAGGTTGTGTGTGTGGTTGTGTGTGTGTGTGTGTGTGTGTGTGTGTGTGTACAGGCTGTGAGAGTGTCATATTCATCTGTTTATTAGAATGTTCCCTACTGGCCTGGCTGTAATGAGACCTGTGGAGCCTAGGAGTGATGGAGTTGAGCTCATCAGGACTACACTCATCGAGCAAGCGAGAGAGAGAGAGACACACACACACACACACACACACACACACACAGAAACACAGAAAGAGAGAGAGAAGGAGAGATAGACACAGCGGGAAGCAGGGTAGGAAATGAAGAGGTAGAAACAAAGGGACAGAGGATGGTATTGGGCAGAGATGGTGGCAAAAAGGAACAAGGCAACAGGAAAAATCTCATTGCCCCCTTCGTTGAATGATGCTGTCCCCTTTGGACCAATGAGAGACATGCATCATTTCCCCAAATTCCGTCACAGTCCGATCACTGTCGTCTGAGGTAACGGAAGGAAGGATGAACGACAAATGAATGGAGACCAATCCGTCCCCAAAATAGGGACAAATATGTGGACAAATAGGAACTAGTGTGAGCGTAGGAGGGGTTCGGTCCAGCTGCATTGGGGGAAAAAAAAGGAAAAATTCAGCCACACTTGAACACAATTAATGAACTTGAGCTATGAATTGTAAAACTAAGAAAGAGCCAACCGGCAGAGCCTTGGATGGAATAAAATCTTGGCATTGGCTGAAATTGCTGTGTACAAAAGAAAAGAGAAGTGGCGGCTTGAGGAGCTGAAACGAAGTTCGAGAGAAACTGAAGTGAGGAAAAGAGCGACAGATAGGGTGAGAGTTAGGGACTGGACTGGGGGAGAGAGAGAGAGAGAGAGAAAGAGAGAGAGAGAGAGAGGGAAGGGCAGAAAGAGGGGAAACAGGGTTGTCTTATGAGGTCCATTTGTTACCTGTGCATGGGTAAATGAAAGCCCTCTCTCAGCCTCGTTAAGCATGATGCACTGCCTTGGCCGTCGGCACGGCGCTGATTAAAATTCACCCTCCGGAGTTTGAGGGAGCGGCTTAGCTGAGGCTGCACTCCTGCGCTCCCAGAGCAAATGGGCCGAAAGGTCACGGCTCGGCGACCCCCGCAGCCATGCCTTATTTATTTAGCCTGTTACCTAGCCTGCCACGGGGACAGATGGGGAGGGGGGCGGGGGGGGGAAGAGATCTTCATTCACACCTGCATTCAGACACACTTGAAGTCATAATACACAACATGCCAGCAACTTTGCAGAGGATTCTCTCTCCTTGACGCTCTACCGGCACCTAAGTGAAAGAAATACTGGGGTTAGACCAATTTATCGGTTTGCTGATTCTGTATATTGGGCCGATATTGGCCTTTTATTAAAAATCAGATATCAGCCGGTCAGTATCATCCACCTCTGATACGATCGATATGATGCAGTTTGTTTGATTACATACAGTATTTATTGTAGAATGTATCAATACTATGCTGGTTTTCTATGGGAAGCCCTTAACCTGAAATGATATAATGTGACATTTTGATCAGATTTCACACAAGTAATTGATGTTTGATAACTGTTTATTTTATTATTTTATTATCCTGGGTTTCAGTGGAGAGTTTTAGTGTCCCATGGTCTAAATTCTTGTCCCCCCTGCCAACAATAAAATTCAGGAGTGAACACTGAATACTTTTTAATTTTGGGGGATTTTTTTGGCATGAAAATGGCCAAATTTAAAGATATGAATATTAACATCGGCAGCTTCAACCCAAACGTTAGAATTGGTCAGTATTGGAACTGGTATCGGCATTGGTGTTCATATGGTCAAAAAGCCACATCAGTCACCTAATAAAGACCTTACGAGCTCAGATGTCAGCACACACACACACACACACACAGTGTCTCTCTCTCTGCTCTCTCCCTCTCCTGTCTATGCAGTGTAAAGAGCGTCTCTACCTGAGGAAGGGCTTGAGAGATACAGCAGAAACGCACTTGTTTCATCTCTCCTTGTCCTCGTCGTCTCCCCCCTGCCTGCGCAAGTTTGTTACATCAAACGCTTTGATAGGTACAAACGCCAACTGTATAATTACTCTGAACAGTTTGGGCGGCTCAAAGACAAAAGTGAAGAGGAAGAAGATTTTTACAAAGGTTTCATCTGCTTCTAACCTCTCACCCCTCTTCTCTCTTATGTGGCAAGTGATGTTTTGGGTTTTATCTCTTGTCTTTTGGGACAGATAGATGTGTGTGTGTGTGTGTGTGTGTGTGTGTGTGTCGGGGTTGGAGCAACAGGGAGGGGGGACATTAAAGCTGCGGTAGGCAAGGCTTTTATGTAAAAGTACACCTGTCTAATCAGCCTAAATGGGTCTGCAATAGATTTCACTGGCAGGAAATCTCCTCTGCAAACAGGATGTGATGAATTGAAAGAGGAGAAATTTGCCTCTCTGCCTCTTTTTACGATGGATTTCTCCCGGTGTGATTGTTGTGCAAAACAGCGGGTCTAGAAAGAAGCTCTTGCTCTTTGATCCTGAGGGACTGACAACAAAACCTGATGTTTACTGTTGATGTTTTAGAAAGCTGAACAATTTTCTACTTTAAAACTTCATTGTAGCTGCTGGAAATATCTTGACATGATGTCACGTCTTCTGTGTTTGGCCCAGTTATCAGTGGGAACAAGAAAAATACAACACAAAACAACAAAATGGACCCAGGAATGCATGGTACAACACCAATAGCTATTTTTCTTTAAGTGTTAAAGTGTTTTAGGGTGGATTTTTCCTTTAAGAGTGAATTACAAACTGTCTCCAAAACTCTTTGGCAAACATGAGTGTGCTGTGTGAAGTTTACTGTCACATGGTTTCTGGGTATTGAAGTTCTTAAGTTTCAAACTGATAACTCTCGCTGCTGCTAACTTGTGAAATTGCCTAGTGCAGCTTTAACTGAAGACAACCCGCTGGGGTGTTTGATCCCCCGAGGAGACGTTTGACATTGCTTTCCTCTCGCCTTCCCCCCCTTTTCTGTTCTTAACTCTTTCTCACGCCTTGCACCTTTCTCTCACACTCTGCTCCTCTTTAACTCTCTCACTCTCTCTCTCTCCTTATCCAAGCCAGTCTTTGCCTCTCTGTCCTTTTTCACCTCCATTCTTTGCTACCTTATTTTCTGTCACCCTCCTACCCAACCCATTCATCCCTCCCTCCAGCCTCCTTCATCTTCCTCTCTCTCTCTCTCTCTCTCTCTCTCTCTCCCCCCCCTTGGTTTGTGGTGCAGGTCCAGAGAGGTGTAATTGGGTTGCGCTCTGTTAGAGAGCTGCTGGGAGAGGAGCTTTAATCTTTAGTCTCGCTCAAAATGCAAAGTGAAGGCTGAAGGCTTCTGGCCACAGCAGGGATTTTACCCCTTATACCACATGTCCACACACACACACACACACACACACACACACACACACACTGTACACATGCGTATGCACATTCGCCTTTATAAAGTGGATTAGCGGTAATATACTGTACATTCACACGCATGAGAAAAACCTTGGGCCAGACAATGCTCACATGGTTCTGGCCAGTATAGGGATTATTCACGCACCGCATCGCTCATGAATATAGTTGTACTCATGCATGAATCTATCAATACGTGTGGTATTATAGACAGAGATGCAAACTGCACACTGTTTCCTTTCAGTGCCTGCCTCCAAACGGCGACTGTATATGCTGATTCTGCCCACAGCCAGTAAAGCGCATTAGTGCTCTCCAGGTGGTGTGTTGACTAGGTAATGAGTGTGGAGGTAATTGATTGGGGGTTGTAATTAGTGGTTAGCTGTCATTGATTAATCACAGTCCGCTACTTCCAGCGTTATCATCCCCGGGTCTCACTCGTGTTATTTTCAGCATGTGTGTCCGCTCCAGTGGGCAGCCTTTACTTCGCGTCCTTGTGCGACGAGGTGCAGCTGTTGGTGTGTGGCTCTTTTACCTGATGTGACCGACCCCCCCCCCCCCTTCCACACACACACACACACACACACACACACACACACACACACACACCCGCCCTTCTTATCCTATTCTATTTTTTCACCACTTTTTTTTACCTGTATCTATCCCCCCTCCCTCGACTTAAAGGTATAATATGTAACATTTCCGCATTAAAATATCTAAAAACGACTAGACCTATGTTATATATTTTTTTGAGTTGTGTACTTATCTTATCCCAAATGTTTCCAACAACGTTCAAACCCAGAGAAATCCGTAATTTTATTCAAGGTAACGGTGCGTTTCATTTGGTCGCCTGTCAATGGCGTCATATCCCCTTTACCCCCTAGCTTCCGGGGAAACACGGGAAACACCAGATGATCCGTCAGAGAGTGAGGAAGGAAGTCGGCCAACTAGCTAGCTAGCCGCTCTAGCCACTCTGTTGTTTTTTTCATTCTATTGTTTTTATCGCTCACTCGTGACGGATCACGATTATTCATTCCCGTTTGCTGCGCGTTCTGTCGCCGAAGCTGTCCCCGGAAAAAAAAACTCCCATGATCCCACGCTACTTAATGACGTCATCAAACTACGTCTTTTGTTATTGTTTTGATTGAGAGACCCATAACGGCAGAAATTACATACTGTGCGTTTTATTTTCTGGTGTTGCCTTACCCCCCCCACCTCTTCCACTTTTTCATCGGATTTTCATTTACTGGGTTTGTCCCCCATTCCTCCCCCCACCCCCATCTCTTTAAAAAAATAAAAAATCTGCAGTCCCGTGCTCAGGCCTCAGGCTCTTCTATTGTCATTTGCGATTAGTGCTGGTTTGTCAAATTAGCCCACTTTAATCTCACAATTAAATGATTTAATAAGTTTCGCAGTAATATCAGATGAAACTTTTGTAAGTGACTCATTTGTATGCTAAAGCTTGTGAAATCATTTCTGTTAATAGGATAATTCCAGTGCTAATCAGCAAGTTTTCCTCAGATGAGGTGCTGCAGGATCCCTGTGCTGAGCAGAGGGGCTTCTGCTACATCTCCAGATTCCTGACAGATAGCTGTACTGCACACTAATAGTACATGGAGCCTCAAGGAGGAGAGTAGAAACGGCTTCATCTGTGTGTATGTGTGTGTGTGTGTGTGTGTGTGTGTGTGTGTGTGCTTACCCTGTACAGTAGCTCTGGTCCTGTGTACGGCATGGCAGCTGATTGATAGTCAGGTTGTGTGCGGGCTTCTGGATGGACTCTAGGTTGGGAGTGTCATGGTAACAGGCAGCAACCCACAGTAGCTTGACCTTCTAAGGCTTAGGAGTGTGTGTGTGTGTGTGTGTGTGTGTGTGTGTGTGTGCGTGCCTGTGTACTCACTTGAGTGTAAGGAGGGAAGGGAGTGGGGTAGAAAATCCCTCATTTCACCAGCCTGCAGAGGAATGCCAAGGTGATGTATGAGATCACTTGCCCTTCAAGAAGGTTTTTGCTCTATCCACTTTTATCAGACTCGCTGTTCCTTCAGCACTCACACACACACATACACACACACACACACACACACACACACACAGACACACACAGACACACGCATGCATGCAGGCAGGCAGACACATAGCTTCGCAAACACGCATCCACATATGTGAAAGGTCATTGTGAAGAAATAAATGTTTGTCCCTCACTTTGGCTGTTGCCGTTCATTAGTTGTAAAACGTCTCAATGCGAGACAGTCGCCCGTCTGTCTCTCTGTCCAGTCCCTCTGTCCTCCTCGCTCTGTGAAATAAGGCCCGTCTGTCACACATCTGCCATAAATAACGGTCTCCAGCTTAACCTTTTTGATAAAAGGTGCAAATTACAACCCTCTGCCATTTGGATTTCATTCAAATACATTCCAGCCATGTACTGTCTAACCACAATTTCCATATTCTGCTTAAGTGACTTTCTATGAGGGCCTCATGAATTCTTCAAGCAGCCAATTGCCTTCCTCCACACAAGTCCCTGATGACTCAGGTGAGTTGATGGGTCTAAGCCAAAGCCATAATGCATTCTCATCACTCCTGAGTGTGTGTGTCACTGCTCCTCATCACGAGTGTGTGACAATCACACACTCCGCCTAGTTAAAAATTCCATCAAAAACCCAAAGCTGATGCTGTTTTGCTTGCTTTTTTGTTTATGTACTGCTGTACTCCTTCCTTTATTTACGTTCCATTCAAAGTTTTCATTAAAATGCAAAGTATTTTTGCCTCTCTCACTTATTTTTCTTCAATCTCCCGATTCCCCCCCTACACTTGAGAATTATCTTGATTTGTAAGCCTTTATTCTCTCTCTCTGTCTCTCTCTCTCTCTCTCTCTCTCTCTCTCTCTCTCTCTCTCTCTCTCTCTCTCTCTCTCTCTCTCTCTCTGTCTGTCTGTCTCTCTCTCTGTCTGTCTCTCTCTCTCTCTAGTGTTGTGTGTGTGTTCTTTGTAAATGGGGGAAATACAAATCTCTCTGCTGTACTGGAGCAATCACTCACATTGTTTCTGTGAACTTTGCATTTTACATTTTAGGAATAGAGCAGTCATTTACTTTTGATTGCAGATCTCCATATAACTGACTGCCTGCACCAAGTTAAGCAAGAACACCTGCCACCAAATTGCTAGTTTATTTTCATCTCAGGATCATGATTAAGAGGAAATTATAACAATTAAGTGACAATGAACAACCAGCAATATCACACAGGAGTGGCACAGCGTTGGTGTGTTCTGTCTTCTGATCATTTGATGTTGTGATAAATTGAAAGCAGGCGTGTTTTATTTCCTGTGGAATAAGTACGTAAACGATAATTTATATAAATGTATTGGTGCTAAACTTTATTTGAATATCACTTTACTACAACACTGTTCATCATATTTAACAATAAACAAAACTGCATGCACAATCATTATGATGGAGGAAGCAGAATGTGACAGCAAAACAAAGCGTTTCCTCTTCCCCCTGTAAGCTCGCGCAATTAGACTTCACTGATATGCTGTGTGTGTGTGTGTGTGTGTCTGTACCTCTCAATTTATAATGCATCTATTGACAATAGTTTTGTGGGATGTGTTTTTTTAACTGATAAACCTTAAAAAAAAGTGAAAAGAAGAGGTGTTGTGTGGCGTTTTAATGAGCCACATCATCACGAGATCCAGAGTGAATAAATAAATGAATGGATTACGGGTGCTGCACAAAGGTGTGAGTGCAATGATGGGAATAATAATCATCATTATGCTGTCGCTCTAGCTAATGACTATTACCATGATGCCTTGTACAGTAGCTATACTCCACTGCTGTTAATTTAGAGTAACTAACTAACTGCAACTACTCCGCCGGAAGGCAAAACACATCTCTTACCATACTTTAGAGTGGTAATTCGAGAGTTTCTCCTGTCTTTCATTTTGTCTCTTGTATCTTTGTTGCTAAGCGCTCATCGCTGTGGTGTGTCTGCACTGCACTTCCCAGAGATCACCTGTCAATCAAACAGTGTGTCCAGTACTGTGACATCTTTTTCCTTGGATTTTCTGTTGATGCAGTTTGACTTTCTGTAGGTGGCGCTCTTTTTCTTTGTCTGTTCAGCCATGGTGGCTATCGCTGCTCATGCTAACTACCCAGTTCTTCTTCTGTTTATTCCAAATGAACTGGAAACATAAAATGATTTTTCCAGGAAAGACCTAGCAGACATCAATTTAAACAGTTTAAAACAGCAAATGTAAAAGCTTTCATGAACTGGCTGTGGATTGACTTGTGTTGTGCAATCAGCGATAAGAAAAGCAAAATGGATATCTATTTTCATGAAAATGCTGCCGATTATTACTTTGATTTGGTGGCCGCTTCTATCCAAAATTCCTTTTAATATGATGAGTGCTTCCATTTTTTTCCATGTGTGGCCTCAGTGGGAATGCATTAATAATTTGCTGAAAAGATAAGAGATACTGTACAAGAGAAACAGTGACAATGACTGTGCTAATTGGCCAAACCTCCTTAACTCAGCTGATCATAATGAGGGATTTCATACAGGGACTTCAGAGACACTTGTCATGGCTGCGCACAAGCAAACACTCAGGCTCATGTTCTGCCCTTTCAAAAGTAAAGGTTTTGTTCATATTGTGTTTTAGATAGACACTAGTGTGTGTGTGAGGCTGGTGCTGATGGACTGTTTAGAACAGCTGACATGGAGTCTGATGGGGATCCCTGGCTTTGTTCTATGTATTCCTCTCCTCCTCTTTTTTCTTCCTGCTGAGGAAGAGAACTCTGTCCGTCAAACATCTGCTCAGCCTCAAAGGAGGTTCATAAGGAGTGTGAAGTAGAAACTGTGTGCATGTGTCTTGTATGTGAGTGCTGTATGTACAGATTTGCCTGTACGTGTGCCTGTGCTTGCGGCATTGCTTATGATAAAAAATGTACGTGTGTCAATGTGTGTTTTCACGTACAAAATCCCTACATCACTGAGGCCAGCTCAGCCGTTTGACTATACCAGTAGACTGTGGCGTATTAGTGGTTTCTAATGTGTTGTCGGATTATGATAACGGTGTAGCAGCCAACTGGATGAAGCTTGTCACTTGGCTGTGGAATAACGCGAAGGACGCTAATCCAGATGACAGACTGCCAGGGGCAACGAGACCAGCATCGGCCCAAGGCACCAGGCACGAACGCTTCTGATTCAAGTTCTTCAGTGTAACTTTGAAATTTCCTTGTGTAGTTGTAATATGTAGGAACCCATTTTGCCGAACCTCACTGCTTCTTGGACTTGACCAGACTGCCTTTTTTTTCTTGGAACCAATGTATTCTGCATATATTTCATGCAACTCTGAGGTGAACTGCATTGTCATTGTACTGCATGCAGTAGTAAAATGGCAAAAAAAAAAAAGTCCTATACCTTTTTCCAGTAGCTGTGTCATCGGCTGTGGCAGCATGCAGAATATTTTATCATTCCAGATGAATTCTTTGAGGATTGCAAATGAACTGTTTAGATGAACGCTAAATAATGTGATTGGATAAACTGTGTTTACACGCGCCAAAGCAGGTACTGGGAGCAAATGTTTGACATGCATTGTTGAATAAACTCGTGTTCTAGATGAAAATATCTGTGCACACAATTTGCGTTTCCGCAGTTGTTGCAAATGAAGCAGCAGCCTCATCAGAATACACCCCTCCTGTAATCATTTCGTGGGATTATCCAACTATGCATGTGAAAAAAGAATTGATGGCTGTTGTTTTGAACCTGTCAGCCATCGAGGTACTAACAGATTCTTAAAGCAATATTCCACTTTTATTTTGAAGGCTAAATGGACAAACCGGAAGTCTTGTTTCTGCTAATTGGAGCTAGTCTTACCTATCTAGGCCGGGGTGCACACAAACATGATGTTTTTTTAAATCAACAGCTAGAGTGGCAATTTCAGCTAAATAGTGGTGTAAATGTTGGTCTTTTCAAATCACTTTGGGATCTTTTGGCTTTAAGAGACTTGGATTACACTGGATGGAGCCATTTTATGGTTATTTTCCATTATTTTTGAAAACTGAAGACAGGTCTCTAGCAACTTCAGTTGTTTTGAAGAATGCTGCAATGTAACAATGCAATGTAAACTTTACCCGATTTTCTACTGGCATGGGGGTGAGTAGATAATCACTGAATTTTCATTTTTTGGTGAACTATTCCTTTAACATGGGGTTTATTCGGCACTTCAATTGCTGCTCTGTTGTCTTAAAAGTGGGATCTGTTGTTGAATCTGTTCACAAACGTGTTAAATGTAAGTTTTCAGGTTATTTTCATGGCCTCATTCAATCACTACAAACGCTACAAACTCATCCAGCTGCATCCGATCTTGGTGATTAGTTTATATTCTGGTTTTCATGGCAGTCAAATGCCAAATAACCCCCATGTTAAAACTAAGTGGAATATTGCTTTAAGCAAATGCAATCTATACTCTCTTTAATTAGAATTCTATCTCGCCACTCTTTAGTCTTTCTCCCTCAAACAAGTTTCAGTCAAGACATTTTTTCAGCATTTTTTGTAATGTCTATGCTCCTATGCCTACCCTCTTTCAAAGTTTCAAAAGCAGAAACTTTCCTTGAAACCTGTTGATGCCACAACTCTCAGTAGATGGACATGCGCTGAAAGAATATTTTGTATTTCAACCAAGGAAAGTAGTCGGTTTAAGCTTTTACATGGCTGTTTGCTGCTATTCTCCTGTTTATCAAAGATTTATACCAAATTTCTCATTCGGAATGAGCTGGTCTGTTCTGTTTCAGGTGGTTACATGTCATACTTTTATTCTGATTGGGGTACTATCTGATTAGGAATGTGATAATTCTCATTAAGTCTCATGCTAAGGATGATCCTCGCCCCGTGCGTCTGTGTCCTCTGTGTTTCATGTGTTGTATTTTGCGGGGCAGGGGTGTGTATGATATATGGCCGCTGCTGGCTGGCCCCGAAGCCTAAGCGATATTGGTCCACACTTGGGGTCTTTAGTGATAGGGGTGGTAATAAAATAAAGATGAGACTGGGCCCATGATATTTACAGAAGGACAATGCGATTACGCGAGGCCTGTTTGTTCTGCTATGAAGCACTTGGGTTGTGATGAAAACCAAGGGGAAGATATTAAACCTGAACCGTTTTGTAAAAGCCTGCCTTTTGCCATCCGCACCTGCCTCAGAGAGAACCTTGGTGTCATGTAAATAAAGAGAGAGAGGAAGAAGGATGATTGCTTTAGAGGGAGAGGGACAGCAGAGGAGGGGGAAAACAGTGAAGGGGGAAAAGAGCGGAAAGGGCTGGAAAATGTGTCAGTGAAATATATAGAGAAGGTAAATGGGATCTTCTGAGAAATGAAGGATGAAGGAAGGCATATTGAAGCCTGGGAGGGAGAGAGCGTCCGGGCCGGTAAAGATGGAAAGTGAATGGATGTGAGAATGACAGTCGTATGCTGAGACTCTGCTCAGTATTCGGGGCAGAGCGGGGGGTTTGCTATGTGGCCAGTCACCGGCGTTCTGCTGTTTTAGATCCGAGGTGGCTGGCTACACACTGCTTTCGCCCCCCAGTGACTATACTGCCGCTCCTATAAAGCTGCACTGCTTCAACACACACCAAACCGCTTAGATCGGCTTTGGTCTGATTGTGAGAGTTTACCCACAGTCCAGACGAAGTATGACTGCAGCCTTCCTAGTGCTGTAATAACGATATAAAAGCTGATACCTTTAATATTTCCCAAAGTAATATCTGTAATAGAGTATTGTCTGATAACATTTCAGAGCTGAAGTATATCTGCTCTGTGGCCAGAATGGGAAAGTTACAAGTAATTACGGTATAGAGAGAGTTCAGAGAGATGGTAAAAGATATAAGGAACCAAGAGAGCCAGCAGTAATATGGTTAATCCCACCACCCATCTCCTCCACTCCATTTTGATGCTAAATAGATGAATCAGTGTGGTTTCATCCTGTCTTCCTTAAAGGGGCCCTATTATAGAAATTATGATTTTCCTCTTCTCATACACATATATGATCAAAGATGTTTAATGAAGACAGTGTTAAACTTTGAATTTGTTTGAGTGGTTACATTTAAAGACAATTTTAAGACAGATAGGCTTTTTTACAGGCAGTTTCAGACTAACTCCAAGTAAACACATCACAACTGGACTTGGTCCTGATTTCAATCAGGCAGGTTTGCAAGTTTTGAACTGGATAGCCTCCAATCAACAGGTTTGCCTCATTTAAATCAGAGGAGCTGCTGTTGTCGGCCAATCAGGGTCCAGTGTGACTGTTGGGGACTTCAAATTCATTCAATAAATTCCCTCTTAATGAAACTACATTTATTTGCAAAACGTCATGAAGAACACTTGTTATCCTAAGCTGTAGTATATTTGAAAACAAACTGAATAATATGGGACTTTTAATGGACTATACTCAGTGCGGTAGTATGGTGTCTTGGACCATAAATTAAATATTTTTTTCCATAGGCCGTGTCAATTTGTGGAAGATGTTAGGGGTCAGTGAAAGTATCTTGTAACAGTTTGGGGGTCTGTGCACCGGGCCACTTCCCGGGGCTTGAAGGTCACAGCGCTCCACCAGTACTAAAAGCTATGCGGTCATTTTTGCCCCGCTAATAGAATTAGCAGGCCATCTGTTTTCTTGCGGTGTGCCAGCCCGGAACCCCTGCTAATTATGTTATAATATCCCATTCAACGGCAGTCGTCTTTTTAATATTCCCCCAGCAAACACTCCGGGGGCAGGCTCCAATAAAAGCAGGTGGCTGGAGACAGAGACGCAGAAACACAAACCCACATGCTCCGTTCTAATGAAATAACACTGTAGCTGAAAGTGTATATCTTACCCAAACTGGGAAATATGTTCAGAGGCTCAGCCATGTTGCCAGGCGACTGCTGCCTGGAATGGCGTGCGTGTCTGTGGTGGCAGACAGATGGAGGGAGGAAGGACGTGGTGGAGCCAAGAGGCTGGAGTTAACAGTCTCTGTAAGTCTGTATGTGTGTTTGTCTGGGGATTGTTGTTGCTTGGCTGTCGTCACTGTGACTATGATAGCGGTGTTTGCAATGTCGCGCTTTAGCACATCGGGGGAGGTGAGCAACACTGTTTAATACTCTGGCTGAGTTCACCCTTCTGTAAAATACTATTAATACTATCAGCACAGCAAACATCGTCTGCAGTGTGTCTGCTACTGCAGTTTAATTATAGGGTTACTCTGGGCTTCCAGCATGGCCGTTCTTGTTTGCACTGTTGGTGGTTTTTAATCTGACTTTTTTCTTTTTTTTTTCTTTTTTACAAGGCCTGGCTCTGTTTTGTTGTTGTTTCCTCGGTGTGCCCTTGTGTTTGCAGATTGACCTTGCTCCAGACAAAGTGAGACAGAGACTCAACCGAGCGCTCACAGTGTGCCTCATTAAATTAGAGTACTGTCAGAGGGGAGTTGAAATAATGCCGCTACGCCCATTGTCTGTCCCTCTTTGTCATCTGAATGAGGCCCGTTATATTTTCCCTCATGTCGCCTCTCCTTTCTCGCAGGTGTAACTAGTGAAGCTGTTCACACGGGGCGCCGGGCTCTCAGTCCGCAGCGTGACACCGGTCACGAATATCTCAGCAGTCTGCGCAACTTACCTGATGCTCTTCTTACAGGTGGATGTTTGTGTCGTGTCATTATTTTATCATACAACCATCTGGGTCTGGGAGACGCTGCTGAGGAGACACAGCACGCGTGTTAAATTAAATTATGATTTACATAAGGTTCAAATATTACACACATATACACACACATGCATGCAAATGGATATATGTACACACAAATACTCACACAGACATACACAATTACAACAGTGTGGTATTGTATTACAGCAATAAAACCCGAGGGGAGTTTTTTACGAGCTGTAGACATACCCATAATCACAGTAAAGAACATTCTCAAGGGTACCGTGGATTTTATACAATGCTAACTAACGCATGTGTGCTGTCTGAGAAACTTTCTTCAAAGCGGTATACATACATAGGAATGAAAACAGGAGAAAACACAAAGATCGCTCACTAGCTCCCTGGTTACTACAAGTGCTGGCTTACCAACTAATAAATCACAGCTAGCCGTGTTTTCTGGGAATTATCAGCACCGATGGAACATGTATTTGACCAATCAGATTGCTTGGCTGAAACTACCCACTGTATAAGGGTGTTTAGCTTTTGCTCTATGTTGTTATTCTTATGCAGTGAATCTAGGAGCATCATGATCTAGGAGCAATTTGAAGGAGGATGAAAAGGGACGGCATCCCTCTGATCTCCAATTTTTTGCATGCACCCTCCTCGTTAACTATAAATCTTAGGGAATCGTATGGAGGGGAACAACAATTTATCTCCTCGCCATCTCCCTTGTTAAATGTGAACAAATTGCCCACTGATTAACATGTCAGGAAACCGGCCACGGTGTAGGCCTAGCTGCTCTACAATAACGCCACAAGAACAGAGAGATAAGGAAAAGAGAAAAGGAAAATTAATATCCCTTTGGAACTGAAAGCGGATATGCCAAATTACTATGCTGCAGCAGTATCTCTCTGTCTGACCAGTTGTGTTGATTGGGATTTCTCCCCTGAGGTAAAAGACCCTCTGACAGGATTCAAGGCTTTAGCCTACCGTCAGACGCCTGTCTGTAATTTGTGATTACAGCACAAGCAGAACGGGTGGCAGGGATTAATTCAATCCAACACACAAATCTGATTCCCTACATTTGCATATTAATGAGAAAAAATTCTGAGGGTTTTTGGCAGGTGGCAAGGCAGAGGATGGTTAAAAACTTGAAGATTTTGATATTTACCGCTCTTGTGTCTGGCGAGTTGAGGTCAGTGTCTGGTTTTGCATGTATTTGCATACATTTACATTTAAATTTTGTAATATACTTGTAGAGATTCCAGCCGCTTGTGTCTCTTTTCCTGCCACCATCTACTGTTACATTACCACAGTTTAAACATTGGCCACACACCTGTAAGATTCCTGCTCAGAGAAGAGACTTGTTTTGAACCTGTACTGCACATATAGCAGCTTTCTGTATGTTTCTATAAAGGCTGAACAGCCTAGATGATCATGACCTAGACCAAGATAACAGAGGCAGTCATAAACAGTAGCTGTCTATTCATTTAATCAATTAACCTGGAATGAATGAAAGTGAATGACTCATGTTTGGTTTGGTTTATAGTGACGATTTTATAGTAATGTCTTTTGTGGGGGAAATGCAGTGGATTCATTAGTATGTCTTGTATGTAATGTATTGTAAATGTAGGGTAAGTTGAATTGTTTTCCTTTGCAGGGCAACACATTCTTTACCATTGCAATTTCTAATGTTGTGTAAAGCAATATGGAAAGACAGCGAGGCAGATTATTTATATCACAAGCAGACCTACTCACACCCAGATAAATGCATTAGGACTAATGAACTGCTTTGCTCTCCTTCACCCAAAGGTTTGTCACCTCAACTGTGGAAAAGGGCCTCCAGTTAACAACACAATGATTATTGATTTGATCACGGGTTTCTCTCCGATTGCACACCATTACGCCACATGCCTGTGGCTACATTAACGAGCATAAAAAGAGAAAACAAACAATAAAACATTGAAAAAATCTCTTTCATGACGGCAGCGTTTCCGCCCTGAGCAATGTGTGCTAGCGCTGCGGTATTGTGGTTATGAGCTGTGGTTGATAGCTACACACCGCAGCATGCACCACAGTACACACCGCCCAGATAGTTTCTTCAACTGGGCTGATAGCTCTGCACTTCTTGGGTGTAGCTACTGTGATTTCCTGCAGTTGTGACTGACAGAGTGGGACTGAGTGAATGTAAAAGACCCCGGTGTTGCTTCCAGAGTGGTAATGTTTCTCTGCAGCAGCCTCGTCGCTGTGAGTAAAAAAAAAAAAGAAGAAGCCGGCTCTCGGTCTCCGTTGCGGTCGGATGCGGTTGTGGTTTATGAGCCACGCGGCTAGCCCATTAAACCCGGCGCTCTTTTGTAAAGGTTGTCTGCCTCTTAAACGGTGTCGTCTTTATTGATGTGTTTCTCTCTCACCCCCCCTCTTCTCTCATGTACAGAAAATATGCGATATGGCCCTGGTTTAAATTCAATTCTCCAACACAAGCTGTTTATTATGGCAGGCGGGCCCGCTACAGAGCAAGAGAGGTGGAGGGGGAGGGAAGGGGGGGGGGTCGACTGCCCCAGCCTGAAATGATACAGAAAATTAATGTCTTCCTTTCATAGATAGCTACACAACCGCACACACACAAATACACACACCGGTCGCTCCACATGCCACATTCCGTTTAGCCTTGACAATATAGCGGCCGTAAATGTGGCTGCCTCTGCGATCGGACACACAAATCACCGCAGGAGAGATGAGATGGCTCTGTCCCGCCGCTCAGAGAGCCGGGGAGGGCCGCGGCAAAGGACAAGCTGCCAGCCTCTTGCCAAGGAAAAAAGAGAAGTCAACCCCTTTCTGCAACTTCCCTCTATGCATCACTGTCATTTTTCACAGGCCCACTTTCCTGCACGGCCATTCAGCCACAGTCTGTGTCTGTAACAATGGTCGGTCTAGGTTTTGCTCCAGCATACTTAAGATGCTAAATTGTCATTGGGATTCGCTCTTATCTGGTTTTGCTTCCACATTATCTTTTATGCTCCTTTCATACAGAGTCACCTATGACATCAATTTCATGTGGTTCATCTTGGGTGGCTTTTCAGAGCTGTGGTGCCAATATAAATGTAATACAGTGAGTAATAACTCTGGCTAAGTATTGATCCTCTGGGATTTCTGGACTGTGTTAAGTACTCCATCTCATCGGCTTCAATCTTTACATGACAGCCAGTATGTGTCTGTGGTTGCTTTGCGGTCTGCCTGCTGCGTGCTGCTCTGCACCGAGTGCACGCAATCACACACGATCACACACACACACACACACACACACACACACACACACACACACACACACACACACACACACACGGGGGATCAGAGAGGAGCGTGTGCGCTGCGGAGCGCGGATGTGAGCGGAGTCGAGGGATGGAATGAAAGGCGGACCTGATTAGCACAGTGAGCTCTCGCCATGCTGTCAGAGAGTCTGCCCCCTCCCCTCCCCTCCCCCTCCCCTCTACACCACCCCTTAGCCCCCACCCCTGCGCTCACACCCCCGCTCCCCAGAGCTGCTAATGACTGCTAATTGTGGCGCGGCAGGGGAGAGATCCTAAAAACTGGATATCACCAGCCATGCCTGGCATAGGCACCGGCCGCCGGCTGGGAGGCTGGTGGCCCCTCATCTGTCAGCTCTGTCTATCAGGAAGTTGACTCAACTTCTGTGTCGTTGGGTTTCAAAGCAGCCTGAATTACTCTGTCTTACGTCAGTCACATAGTTAAAGGGACACTGAGTGATCTATGACCTTTATCAACTTCTGTCGGCGACCAGCAGGACTTGTAACAATGCTGATAGAACTCGTCTCCTCCGACACAAATCTCTGGTACAGATCCCACCTTCTCCCCCCTCCTGGTGGTCTGCAATCGACACAAACAAGAAAGTCACTTTTTCATATTAGAGATGAATAAGTTGGCTAATTAGAGCAGAGATCCAACAGAAATGTCTAGTGAAGAGGTAATATATCACGATGCAACATACTGTAATAATGATACAGCTTTGTGATTTGTGGTGTTTTGGCTGGAGAATGAAGCTTTGTTTTTGTTTTTCAAAACAGTGCATGGGCCAGAAAGTGAGTTTTAAAAGCCACAAATCTTAGTTCCAGGCAAAGTAATAATTGAGTCATTGGTATTGATCAACAACCCTAGCAGATATATTATGGTCATTTTGTGCTTTGGAGCAGTAAAAATCTTACTTATTGCCCCCTTAAAACACTTCTCCCACCCTTTGCAACCTTGAAGAGAAAGCATTGGATAATTTTAGAAGATGAAATACAAATGGAGTGCAGGAAGGGTGTCTGTAGCATATGCTATATCATCATAAACAAACAAAAAATTGTTCAGGCCACTGAATAACTCTTTAAAATTTGTGGTTATGATTTTTTAGCCCAGCGCTGATGTTTGAGGACATGCAATTTTCGACGCAATTTTCTCTGAGAAGCAAGTTTGGTCATATACTTGATTTGCAGGCATACACTGGGTAGTTTTTTGTTTTGTTTTGCCTGTATCTTTGGTGCTAAACGTTCATCACTGTTGTGTTTCTGCACTGCACCTCCCAGAGATCACCTGTCAATCAAGCAGTGAGTCCAGTAGGCCTACTGTGACGTCTTTTTCCATGGATTTTTTGGTGGCTGTCGCTGCTCATGCTAACTACCCAGTTCTTCTTCTGTTGATTCCAAACAAAACGCTGTAGCTGCTGCCGGAAACATAAAATCGGCAAATTTTTTTTTTTCCAGGAAAGACCTACCAGACGCAGTTTTTAGAACAGCAAATGTAAAAGCTTGAACTGGATGTAAGTTGAATCACCCCTGTGTTACATCAATCGGTGATAGAGAGTAGCAAACTGGATATTTATTTATATGAAGATGTCACAGATTATTACTTTAAAGCACAATAGTTTAAAAGTTTATACATTCTTGTTCATGCATCCTCAGATTTTTGTTTACGACTCTCTGTGCCAAAATACAACAGATGAAGATACAATGGGTATCTCTTGGGGCTTTTTTCAAAGAGCTTCATCAATTTCCTCTTATTTTCTGGAAAAATTGGTGGAAATCTTTCCTCGGGTGATATTTTTGGTGAGTGAGAGTTCTGTCCTTCACCACTTATTGACTCGGTCGGGCCCTGAGGTGCAGCATGCACCCCGGACAGCTTGCCTCGCATTTACCACCGTCAGTGAGCTTCCCGACTCCCCGACAAATCGTTTTTATTGATGGTATTCACAGCAATGCTGTGATGAATTGTAGATGGGAGTCATACTTGCACTCGTTGGTGGAGAGTGGACTAATTTAGATCACCTCAGTAGTGAGGTAGTTATTATGCTCTTCCTCCATCATTCACAACCGTTTGTTGTTTAGGTTTTATTTTCTTACTATACTTTATCACATTTCTGTATGTTTTTAATTCTCTTACAGTCGGCTGTCAGTTTCTCAATGCAATTTACTTTAAAAGTCCTCAAGGGGACTTTTATGATGCTTTCTCTTTAATGTTTAGTGTTGAGCTCCCTTTTAAAGGACAACAGTGAAAGGAAAATCTAAACAGTGGGGAGCAGGCCTCTGCCAACAAAGAGACAAGATGGGCTCTACACGTTTTTTTTTTTGTGAAGGAATATTGATCCAAGTGTCTGGAGCACACCGGTTGAGTCCTTTCTAAATTTCAACTCATTCAGCGTTTGATAGATGAGTTGCCCCCTGTGTAAATCCACTCCTAAGCTCTGTCCATCCCACTGTCCCACAGTCCCATCTCTTACTTTCACCTTCGCCAGTGCTTTTAGTCTATTTCCTCATATGTGTGGCAGGGAGGGAGCCACAGTCGAGGCCACAGGACAAAAAGAGGACAGAGCTGTGATAGAGAAGCATGGACATACATTCTCTATATCCTTAGGCATCCTTGCTGCATTTTTCTGAAGTGTCAATTATAATGCCAGTGGATGAGAGATCAGGAGCCAGTATGCAATGCTGTGATGAATTTCCATTGCCAACTCTGTGGCGTATTTCATTTGGAATGGGATTTGGCAGAGGGGAGAAAGTAATGTTCAGATGAAGTGCCTGACCTGTTTCTTTGTCCTGCGTTAGCTCTGCCGTATCGCTCCATCTCTCATTTCAGCGAGGAAATTTCCCTCTTGTTTCAAACCCAATTTTTCCAAAACTCCCTGCGTCAGCAGCAGCCCCTGCCTCCACCCAGTCGAACGCACTGTGTCCAATTAAACTCTCATATCCATGCCGGAAAAGAATGATTTCTTTCTCTTTCTTCTCTCTCTCTCTCTCTCTCTCTCTCTCTCTCTCTCTCTCTTGCCCACTCACTCCATCATTAATGTTATTTCCTCCCTTTCTCAATTACCTTTCTCCTTCTCAATTACCCTGCCTTGTTAGAAAAACGAACATGCCTGAGCACAATATGAAATACTAATTAAAACTTAAATGCGGAACAAAAATGTAGATCTCACATCAGCACCTTTTTTTCACCTTTTCACAATTTTTTCTTCTTGCGCCTGCTCCTTGCCCCCCTGCCTCATCTCTCTCTCCCTGCAGCAGATGGCTTTGGTCAGAGGTGGACAGGTAACAGACGACCCTGCACCCCCCACCCCCCTCCCGCCCCTGGGCACCTGAGCCCTGCCCTGCCCCGGCTGTGCCCCCCCTGCCCCCCTCACCCAGCCCTTTCAACACCTCCAGCCCTCTCTACTCCTCCATCAGCCCCAGCATGCCGCCCTTCAGCCCCTCCCTGCTCCTCACTGTCCTCCCCCCTCCCCTCTCCTCCCCCCTCCTCTCTCCGCTCCTCTGGGCTGGTGTCTGGTGGGCCAGCTCTCCCCCCCCAGTGGTGCAGGCCTTCTGGACGGAGCAGATGGTAAGAGAGGGCCAGGAGGAGACGTCCTCTAACCTGGGAGCCCAGCCAGACCTGGCCCACAGCGAATGCCTGATGCCTGCCTAATAGACCTGGACTGGGCTTGCAAGAAATCGTCTCACTCTCTCTCTCTGCATGTGTATGTGTGTGTGTGTGTGTGTGTGTGTGTGTGTGTGTGTGTGTGTGCGTGCGCGTGTTTGTGCACATATGGTTATGCGTGTGTTTGCACGCGTCCAGCATTTGTGTGTTTTTTGCTGTTGCAATTTGCCATGTGTTGTCGGAGCGTCTGCTATTTAAGCCTCAGAGTTTGTACATATTTGGCTGTGTGGTTTCATTAAACATTAGAAAGGCCAAAGGATTTTGGGATGGAAAAGAAGGCCAGCAAGCCATCAATTGAAGCAGGTGTATATAGTTATAGCCTAACTATTATTTTCTTGCGTGATTTTGAAAATCTAAACACTGGTTTGTGTTTGAGGAACATTTTGAAAGCTCAGATATTTCAATTTGAAAATTCAAAATGACGGTGCTTGCAGTTTTGTGTTTTTTTTTTACAGATATCAAAATTGTTACTGTGGAAACATTCACGTCACTGCAGTAGATTGAAGATACACTATTTTCTCTCCTAATGCCCTCCTAATTGCTCAGGTCAAACACTCTGGATGTTGCTTGTAATTTGTATGTTTAAGAGGTTGTGGGTGAGAAATTAGTTTGAACACCAACTCAGCTCAGAAGCGTTCTGGCACACTGCATTCAAACACAATTGGTTCGGATTTTTTGAAGAGGCATACCCAATCTACATGTGTATGTGAGTATGATCCCTGTAAGTGCACAATATGATGGATGTGTTGGATTGAGAAAAATATTGAGTTCAAAATACATGTGTCCCAGAGGAGAAGAGTTTTCTACTGTAGCTGGCGGAGAATAAATGTCTCTATCAAATCTACCTCAGAGAATTTTCCAATCCAGAGAAGTCTTACATCTGTCTGTCTGCTGCGAAACACCCAGAGCCGTGGTTTCAGGGCACCTTCGCTGTAGAGAGACACATATTCTGTCTAGATATGAGGCAGAGAAATACTCTCCCCGCTCACTGTTGTTGAAGTGTATTTATGGCTATTCCCTAAAATTCATTTAAAATTCATTAATACCACAGGGACAAACTCAATGAGCTCAGCCTAGTTTCCCTCATTTGCCCAGCGAGTCCAAACGGATTGTTATTCTCCCCAGACACAGCTCCTCTCCAATCTCTTCCTGTTATTAAATATTCAAATCTCCACTGCAATCACTCTGTTTAGTAAACACTCAAGGGACCTCACCAAGACTATTAAAGCAGAGATGATTGCAATGGTTTGTTTTTGTTTAGTTTTGTTCCTTAATATGGCCGACATGCTAATCGCCCAAGGATTGCTAGTTAATTGTTTGACCATCTTGGAAGGACTCCCATCACCTAACTAGATCTTACACCTTCATTGGCTGATTCTTGTTCTTTCTCTGTGCTGTAACATTACATACAGCCACTATACACACACACACATGATCTCAAGTGCATGCATCCTGTATATACACATAGACACAGGCTAGACACATTCAGACACTCCAGATGATTTCACGCTCCTCCTTTTATCTTTTATTCTTAGGTCTCCACCTGACTCCCTCCATTAAATGATATGGAGAAACATTGTATTTATTACCTATTTCCTTGTTTTACATCATTTATCATTCCCGTCCGTTCTGAGGGCTCCACTTCTCTGTCGCAGAAGCTTGTTTCTCGTCCTATCTCCAGTGTCGTGCTGTTTTCAATAAGTGCCACTGTAATTTCTGTGTGTTATTAACGGCGGAGCGCCGCCCCCGCCCCCCCCCCGCCCCCCCCCCCCCCGATCCGAGGAGCTCCAGCTGTGCAGAGGCGAGGACGGGCATCTTGTGCCCCCCTGTGCCACCGCACGCCCAGCGCACACGGGCCACCCCCACTGCCACCGCCGCTGCCCCCCCGGGTAGTGTGCATGTTTGCCCTGGAGGTGTTGCTAATGGGAGATTTTAACTACATTTCCCTCCTCCCTCACTTCCACCCCTCCCTTCCTCGCCTCGTCTCCCACTGGTGCTGCGGATATGAGCCTAGAGCAAACACAGGGCACTCTCATTAAGGGACTAGTGCTGGTATTAAATTCGCTGTTATTAGAGAGGCCTCCTTTCATTTCACTGGCACAGCAAACCACAGACACCCACAGGAGACTCGGGGTGAGGACTAGATTACACTCAGATGGTGTGTGTGTGTGTGCGTGTGGGCGCGTGTGTTTGTGTGTTTTAGTCCTGAGCTATAAAGAGTGTTGAGAAAAATGGGGGGTTACAACGGCTGCATCCTTTTTGGTAAGGGCCAATTGCATGAAGAGACCCAAGTTTAAAAATAATACACTGTAATGTGGCTTGGCAGAGGGCATTGCTTTAATGGCAGGGTTTCCCGCTGCGTTCTGGCCCGGCCTCATCGGCTCTCCGGCAGAGAGGGGGTCATTTTTCATATTACTGCTCACCCCCTGCCTGACACGTCAAAGATGGACAAGATCAATATACATACGCTGCAACAAAGACTCTGGCCCCGCAAAATCAATGCCACTTATTTGATCAAAGACTGTTTCCACAAGCCAGAGCGGAATGCGTACGAACGCCTTTTTGAGTCAACGCGAACCGCCGTGTTTGCATCGAGATTCTTGTATCCATATCTTGCGAGGCGGCGTAAGCGCCCTCAAGGACATGCTGGCTGCCATTCCTCCGCCTGCCGATGCCACTCTTGTCAGCGGGCCCTCAGGGCACGACGGGCTGAGTGACGGGAGCGAGGCAGAGCAACTGTGACAAGGGAACTCGCATCAAATTCTCTGACAGTTACCTCAACAACCTCCTCTGATACTGCCATGTCACACGCATAAGGAGATTACTGAATGGATTTAGTGAATGTGAAATGTGAGTGAACGCTCCATGATACAAGCCTTTTTTTTTTTTCTCCCTGAGCCAAAGGAGCCTGTCTGTGTGATATGCTGCTATCTGGTGTAGGCACTTGGCTGGCTTCTCTCAGGAAGTTAAGACAGAACAGGTGGCAAAGAGGCGAAAGCAAGGCGGATGGAGGGCGAGCTGCGAATGCACGCCGCAGGTGTCCTGCTCGCCTGTCATGGCAAAACGCTGAAAACACACTTCATACACACCTTCAAATACACAAACAAACAGGAAATATATTGCAGTAGGGCCTCATTTGACTCCATGGATGTGTTGTGCTCTGTATTTGTTGTGGTGTTTGTAATTGTACCAGGCAGTCAGTATTTCATGGTGGCAGGCCCTTCTGTTGGTGCTGTAAAGCACAGCGGTGTGTTCAGCTGTGACTGGGACTCATTAGAGAAGGAGAGCGTCCGTCATGGTGCCTGGCTGTCCAGCGGAGGGGTGGGGGGTGTAGGAGGGGGTGGGGGGTATAGGAGGGGGCGGACAGGGCCTGGTTGTGTGTCGCTCAGCTTCAGCCTCCCTCCTCATCCAGCCCACTCCATCCTTCTTATGTCTCACTGGCCACATTCCCTCCCTTTCTTTCCCTCCGTCCTCTCCTCTCTTCTTCCATCTCTTCTTTTCTTCATTTGTCCTGCTGCTTGCTCCTCCATCCTCTCCTCCTTTCTGTTCCTCTCCATCACTCAGCTGGGGTTCATCTCTTGTGATTCAGTGAAGCCCATTATCAGTTCCCCACCAACCTCCATCTCCAGCCAGCCTCTCAACAACAGCACACAAACCCTCCATCAAAGCCCCAAGAGGACCGGCGGCTTGATTGATGCTTATCAAAGAATCCATTGTTGTTGACCTGTGTTGCCAATCCCAGTCATCATCTGTGCTGCTGTTATTGCAAGTCTCTGACTGTATTGTATTGGTGTGTTGTGCCGAGTATTGTTTCTGCTGCTTCCAATACAGTCTGCAACAATAAAAGATGGTAACATGTGTCACACAACCATGACAGACCTCGCCGAGAATCCCTCATTCATACTTTAGTAGTTTCAGATGCTTGATGATGGACCTGGGACCCAGCAGACCAACAGCTATTTGTCTTATAAAACAATTGCATTTTTTATATGAGTGGCTTCTACTGTATGCCTGAAATATGAAGCCATGTACACCAGGTAACATGTTTTCATCAAAATAAATGCAAAAATTTGTGTAGTCATTTTTTGTGTGCTTGTACACAGGGCAACCTGCAAATAAGATCATGATCTCAGTGATTTCCATAAATGAAAAATAAGCAGGCTAGCTCAGTTGTACGATGTATCTGCAACTATCCAATGAAGAAAAGAAGTCAAAAAATTGTCTACTCTCCCATTCAACCATAATTTATTCATCTGCTGATTCATTTATCCATCCATCTATTTGGCCATATATCCATTCATCCATCCATCCTCCCTTCATCCATCCATCCATCTATTTTCCATCCCTGGGAGTATTAGTTTCCCTCGGAGCTGTAGCTTTCTGTGCTGCCAGCAGCAGCTCTAAGACCAGCAGGACCAGTGCTGTGTCAGTGTCAGATCTCCACTCATGTGTGGAGCAGCTCAGACACTGGCTCCATCTATCCCTCCACCCTACTTCCCATCTTCTCTCCCTCTCTCTCTCTCTCTCTCCCTGTTTCCCCCCCTCTCTCCCCTCGCCTCCCTTTTTCATCTGCTGTCTCTTCCTCTAAAGTGAGATTACCCCCTCTTCACAGGCCGTAGCTGATATTTCATTTCCAAATCACTGTGGCTCAAAGTTGTTTTACCACTCCTCCTTTTATCTCTTTCTTCATTGTGCAAAGAGACAAATAGAGCAGAGGGAAGCTGAAACACAATGGGCATGTTGATATATAAGAGGAGGTGGCATCTGGGAGGCTGGGGCTTCTATGGTGCTCAAATGAGAAAGGACATCACTCATTTCCAACCTCAAATTGCCTTGCTCTCATCGCTGACCCTCACTTAACAGCCTCACTCAGGCAATTCATTGCCTGTTCCCTCGCACAAACACAAGTGTGTGTTTACACAGCAACATACGTAAACATGTGCACATATACAGTACGTACACACACACGGAAATGTGTGATATAAGCACATAAATGCACTCATAGCATCTGCAAAAAAAGATGTGCAGTTAATTCTGCTGCCTTAGCCTTGACCATTGCATGAGTGTGTTACTGACTCAAATCCTTTAACACACATTAGGGAGACTCTGCAGCCATTTATATCCCATGCCCTCTGGGTAAGACCTTGTCTCCATGGATACAAGATCATGTTGACCAGTTAAAAAGCTACAAAATAATGGCTACCCGGGAGGCAGAGTGATTGATTGCAGTTTGTCACAAGGGAGAATCAGTCGAATAGTGGATGTTCCTGGGTGCTCCAGACTCATCTCGTTGACATTTCACCTCATGGGCAGGGATGAGCAGGTCCTCCACCAGCCTCAGTGATTTCCTTCCTCTCCACCTTCTGTCAGATTGCCCTGTGGAAATGGCCCTGCTCATATAACTTCATTACTTTTTAATGCAGCCGTAATCACTCCAGCATGTTGTAATTGGACAGAGATATGAGAACAATAAAGGATGTCAGGACAGAGAACAGGATTTTAATTGTGGGTTAATGATGTTTATTTTGCGCCGTGCTCTTTTTCTTCTGAGTCATGGCTCGGTGGTGTGGGCTAAGTGTTAGATCTCCGGGGAAGGCGGGAGGGTGCTTATTTCTCTCACGGCGAGGCTAGGAGACGCCTTCTCCCCACTCTCGCTGCTTTTGTCATGGAGAGGGAGCACATTAACCTCGGATCCGATTAAGGGCTGTAACAGAGCCAGGTCGCAGAGTGGCCAAGTGACCGGGCTCCTCGGGGCTCAGATTAGGCCTGACCCTTGACCGATGTGTCAGTAAGAGATAATGAACTTAGCTTTATCAGCCCCATTCCTCTCCCCCAGGGGAAACATGGCGGCCTCACCATGCTGCGTAGGGCTGGTGTGAACCCTGGGAGCAGCAGCAGGGTTAATACGACGCTCAGATAAGAATCATGTTGCTTTATCGGCTCTCACTGGAGGCTCCTCAGCCTCGACTGAGCAGCGCTGCTCTGGAATAACCCAGCGATAAATATACCCAGGGGCAGACATTACGTCAAGTTGCTTATGGGGAACTATAGGGATATTATTCATAAAGTGATATTTTTGTAGCCCATGATGAAATCAGTCTCCCTCCATTCATTCATATGTCAGACAAAACTGATCGGATTCTGATGAAATTTGGGGAAATGATGCATCTCACCACTGTGTTCCAGAATTTTGTAAAATTATACTCATTGGCCAAACGACGGCAGCTACATTGTTCATTTGCCGTTTTTGTTTGTGTGTTTGTTTGTTCATTCATGTCATGTGATATCTGACCTCACTGATTGGATTTTAATGAAACTTGGGGAAATGATGTATCTCACCACTGTGTTCTGGTTTGTTTTGTTTGTTCGTTTGTTTGTTCATTCGTTTGCTCGTTTGCGTGTGGTTTGTTTGAGTCATATGAGACACTACTGGATTGTGATACAATTTGGGGAAATTATGTTTCTCACCACTGTGTTCTGGTTTGTTTTGTTTGTTTGCTGGTTTGTTCATTTGTTTGCTTGTTTGTTTGTTTGTTTGTTTGAGTCACGTGGGATTTGAGACACTATTGGATTATGATACAATTTGGGGAAATGATGCTTCTCACCACTGTGTTCTGGTTTGTTTTGTTTGTTTGCTGGTTTGTTAATTTGTTTGCTTTTTTGTTTGAGACACTATTGGATTATGATACAATTTGGGGAAATGATGCTTCTCACAACTGTGTTTCAGCATTTTATAAAATTACACTCTTTAGTCAAAGAGTGTTTGGTCTTTTGTTTGTTCATGTCATGTGATACCTGACAACACTGATAGGATTTTGGTGAAATCTGGGGAAATGATGCATCTCACCACAGCATTCTGGCATTTTCAGTATTATACTGATGGTTCAAGGTCCAAGAGTGGGGCGATAATTACAGGTCAGAACAAGGTGACACATTTGGTACTGATTGGCCCAGAGGGGGACTGCTTCATTCATGGGGGAACAACTTGTTGCCTTGTAGTTGTTTTGTAGGTTCATAGTGATCACTAAGCAAGTGGAATACAGTGATGAAAGAACTTTGAGTTACTGACCTACATTGACAAAAGACCAACCCATGCTAAATTGAAGGTTGAGACTGGGCTACAACCAAAGTTGAACTGATTTCCCCTCCAAGCTGAACATTGACAGGCAAATTACATGACTGCAATGTGTGTGTGTGTGTGTGTGTGTGTGTGTGTGGGGGGGGGGGGTTGCTATATTCTAATCAATTACTCTATTCCTCCACCTGTGGTTTGCATATGTTGTTGATGAGGCAGGGATTATCAGGGAAGAGAGAAGAGACGAGGAGATGAGTGAAGCTGCTAGATTAATATCCTGCCACAGCAACCCAGGGAGAGATTAATTTCCTCTTTACGATCGTTTAAAAGAGGCGCATGCGTCAGGGTGGGCAGTTTCTGAGAGAGAGAGAGAGACAGAGAGAGACAGAGAGAGAGAGAGACTTATCTTCTGCTCTGCTCTGTGCCAAAGCTCAAATGATCACGCCCACGGAGTGATGGGTAAGAGAATGGATGTCATTGGTCAGGTAGTGAACTTAGAGCAACTCCGCTTAAGCACCTTTTGCCCTGTGTGTGTGTGTGTGTGTGCATGTGTGTGTGTCTGTGTGTGCGTGTGTGCGTGTGTGTGTCTGAGCAGGGGTGTGATTGATTGGATCTCTGAGTGTTTGTGCCACTGGGAAGCAAAAGAAAGAGCCTGGGAGTAAGTGTGTGCAAGCATGTGAGAAGATTGAAACGCGTGTGTGTGTATATGTCTGTGTGTGTGTGTGTGTGTGTGTGTGTGTGTGTGTGAGAATGTGTAGGGGGTGTGTGGCGTGACATGCTTCTTGAGATTTAATTTGATTAAATGAGAGCGCTGTCACTGTAACCAATGAGAAAGATGATCTTACTCCAGTTTCTGCAATATTAGGCTGATGAAAATGATGGCATTTTTAGATCTTATGCCCCATGTCTTTTAATATTTGGTGGAGTTAGAGGAGGGAAGACATTGCTGTGGGCCTAATTGGAGATGGAAGAAGTAATTGCACGATATAGCAGTTTTTTTTAACTCTTCATCTAATTTCATTTAAATGAAGAATAAATGTTGAAGTCTGTCACAATCAAATATTAGATTCACACAAATGGCATCTTGGATTTCATAATAATTTGGAAGTGGAATTTGTGATAAATATCATTAAAAGGCGGTTAGAGAATGGTTAAAATCATTACGCTTCCCATGCAATTCACTTGTGATCAGATTCTGGCTGTCAGCCGTGTGTCAGCTCACCATTCAAGTGTTCAGTCATTAGTTAGCTGCCGTTATAAATCTTGCCCCTTATTAGAAACACAGAAAGCTCAATAGGTGGAGATGCAGCCGTTCACAAACACTCTATCAAAGCATCGCCTTATTGATCGCTCTCTCGTCTCTCGTTCACCTGGGCTCAGATGGACCTCGGAGCGTCAGTCCTGTGAGTGAGATGCCTCTCTATCTCCCTCCTTCCACAGTCGCTTCCTGGGGCGATGGCTCTACAGAAATGTCAAACTAAATGAGCTGGCCAGGCCGTGCTGCAGTATCTGCTCGCCGTACCACTTTCTCCCCCCCTGTTTGTTACTATAATGTTATGACCCCCCCCTACCCCCTTTCCCCCCTCCCTCCGCCCCCTGTGGCTCTCTGGGGGCCAGAGGTCATTCGTTCGCTTATGGGTTTAATTAAGGGTCTGTTAATTATTTAGTCAGCTCCGGGGGGCGAGCTCATCCTTGGCCTTCAGTTTGATCAGTATCTGACTTGTTGTGTGTAGAAGAAGGCCCAGAGCTAAACATCAGTCTCTCACCGAAGCCGGTCTGTCTATGCTCTCCCCAGACCGAATGCACTCCACAGGCACAACGTATTTGCCGGTTTTGGTTCTGGTGTGTAAACTCACTTATAGTTGGGTTCATCTTTGTTTCCAGGACTCGCCTTGTTGCTGCTTTCTGTTCTAATCCTTAAGAGTCCCCATGAAATGAACTCCCATTACCTTTCATGGTGACCTCATGCTGCACTAGTAGGCGTAAATATATATTTCTAACCAATAAAACCATCAGATTTTTTGAACAATCCTGCCCCTCCGCACCCATCCCATCAAATAAAACTGCCTTTCTCTCCCTGACTCATATTCCTTTTTTATGATCCCTCACTGCATTATGTCCCGCCCCAACATCCTGTTTCAACAGGAAATCAAAGATCAAATCAAGGAAGCAAAGATGTCATTTCATGGGGTCTTTAAGATTTTAGTTTTTCTGCCAAGTCTCTGCCAAGTGATTTTTTTTTTTTTCAGTGAGGGTAATCAGTATGCATTGTGACTTGTATTCAGCACTGGGTGCACACTTAACAGTAATAGTTAGACTTGCTCATGCAGGACTGAGGCAGTGAGTGGGTGTGAAATGTAACTCTGTACAATTGGGCTGTAAAGTGCTTTGAGTTTGTCATGCGGTGCCGCTGTCCCGGCCTGCTTACCCGCTGACCGGGTTCTCGCCTCCATCCCCAGGGGGATAATGACACTAATACCTATAAATGGCACACTGCCTTGACGCCGGCTGGTGGGGCACCAGGCCTTTTAAACCAATTTCAGGCCCATCAATTAAGCTGGTGATTTGTGTTCGGCAGAAATCACTCTGGCACTGCCACTTGAGCACCCCCCCCCCCCCCTCCCCTCCCTCCCCCCACTGTTCCTCCTCTATCCCACAATCCTTGGGGGACTCAAAGAGCGCATTGATTGGTTGAGCCGTTTGCCCCTCAGACAGATCGATAATCACTGTGTTCTCCCAGCGCTGTGCTGGAGGGGTGAGGCCGGGGAGTCGCTCAAGGTGCTCAGCCAGTCATTTGCCAGTTCCCATGGGAACTGCACCGAGTCATATGGAGCTTTGAAGACCTCCGCTGTTTTTTCTCAAAGTTTCTTTTTTGGAAGTTTTCCTAAATCCACCTGTAGAGTACATTTTGCGTCATCCAATAAATGCCCTGATTGGTGAAAGTGAACAAAAACTGATTTCCATTTTATAGGGAATCTTGGTTATTATTTGTTCTTTTTCTTGAGAGAGAGGAGAATGTGTGTGTGTGTGTGTGTGTGTGTGTGTGTGTGTGTGTGTGTGTGTGTGTGTGGTAGGGGGGCTCTAAAATGGTATGGTCTCGAAAATAATGAATTTCTCTTGATTAAAAATTCTCTTGGAGAGAGAGTGCTGAAAGCCTATTGATTTCCATTAAAAGTAATCAAACTTTTCATGGCGTTAGATGGGTGTGGGTATTTTTTTTCATTGTGAAATACTATTTGACTTCTGCCTTTAGAATGACCACCAATCTACACAGAAGAGTTTAAATCATCACATTCATCTATCAACCCTCAATGCTCCACCCCCCCCCCCACCCCCCTCCCATATCTTGCTCCAGTATCAGCTGTTAATGGTCTGAACCCTGAACTCTCAGAGTATTGGCACGGTATTGCTGAAGCCATGAAAAGCTTAGAAAGTTTAGGGCTGTATCTTCTGATTCATCAATCTCTAAACCAATAGCTCTAGAGTTGTCTGAGCCATGAATCTCCCCTCAGTACCAGCCCCGAATCGTTTGAACCATCAATCTCCCCTCTATTAGACTTGCACTGTCTGCTCCATGGCCATGTCTTCTCGTTGGAGTTATGGGCCGAGGGGAGATGGGAGGGGGGAGGAGGACTGTAGACGGATGATAGAGACATGTGGGGGAGGAGGGGGTGTTGGGAGTCGGAGCAGGCAGAGATATGTTCTGTATTTAGGCGGAGACGCTTGAGGAATGGCTGTCTCCATCGGTCCCTGCCCTCCCGCCTCGGCCCGGTGGTCCTCGCCGCTCCGTCCGTCCAGGCTGGTGGCGGAGCGAGGCTCATAAAGAGTCCTGCGCGGCCCTATGTTCAGGTCATAAAACCGAATTAAAATATTAAATCTGTCAGGCCCTGTCCTCGTAAATAAAGCCATATATTACTCCTCCGTCCATAAAAGTGAAAAAGGGTCCAGGCGTTTTACGAGGGGGAGAGGAGCAGGCCTATTTCGGGTCTGATTGCCAAACCCACCGCATCACGGCCCCCACCTGTGGACAGAGCTAATTATTCACAGCGCAGTGTGATGGGGAGTAGAGAAGGAGGGGTGGAGCGGTGCAGGGAAAGTACAAGGTTGAGCTGGGCATATGCTGACGGTCAGACTCAGGGGCAATGTGACTTTTTTTTGGCTTCATCACTGGCCTGGACGTGTAAAAAAAAAAAAATGTTTGATAGTAAAAATCCCCATTAAAATATTTGCATGCCTGCAGCACATATTTTAAAGTAATATTCTAAGACATTTTCATAAAAATGCTACAACTGCTACTTTCTGTTGCTGATTGATATAACAGCTGCTTTAAACACCTGCTGTCAGATACGTCTTTCCAAGGAAAAATCCTCTGCCACACAGGAAGTTTTCATGTTCCCAGTTTGTTTGGAATAAACAGATAGTTAGAATAGAATAGAATAAATAGAACTGAGTAGTTAGCATGAGCAGTGATAGCCACCATGGCAGACAAAGGAAAGAGCGCCACCTATACAAACTCAAACTTAATCAACAGAAAATCTAAGGAAGAAGACGTCAAAGTACTGGACACACTGTTTGATTGACAGGTGATCTCTGGGAAGAGCAGTGCAGAAACACCACAGCCATGAGCGCTTAGCAACAAAGATGTCAACCCCTCCCCCAAGATATCGCTGATTACCACTTTAAGGAATGAAGGAATTAAAGAAGCCATTGCTTGAGGTGAAAACAAACATGGAGGTGAGAGAGAGTCTTTGGCTGTTGTGAGTCTGATTTCAGGTAAAAATACAGATTTTTAATAATATGGTAATAGGTATGGTAACTATTGGTGGTGTATTCCATTCAATAAACTAGCACTTTTGTTTTTGCAATGGGGTCCAGCTCTATCATTGTTATATTATTGTCATAATGGATTAAACCAAAGCATGGATTTCCATTTCCATTTGCCTTTACAGTACTTTCAAGGTAAGAAAGCAAAAATGAAATTTTGAAATGAAGGTAGTGAACTATTCTAATAATGACTCTCCTGTTTCACAAGTGCAAATCTGTTTGGAGCATTCTAGCTTTGTACACAGTAAACTGAATGTATGCATACTCTAGCTTTGTAATGTAAACTGGATGCTAATTCAGCTGTTTGGATAATTGTGTGGATAATTGTATGTGAATAATACCGTAATTATAACAAGGCCCTATTTCACAAAGCCCTATTTCTGAATGGAAATCTTTTTGGAGCATAGTCTGGCTTTATAGCCTACTATGGAGATGCACACTAAACAGAACTGTTGAGTAATTGTATGTGAGCATTTGTAATTATTGTGTGATGATGTGAATGTGCATAAGTGCAAACTGTTCTGTTGTCTCACACTTACTGTGTTACACAAGACTTACATTTTAGGCTATATTTCATACCTAGAAACCTACATTTGAAGCCTAGACACTGCCTAGTTTAGCAATCTATAGTATATTGTAAGTATTAAAGGAGGTTGAAAAGAGTGTGCGGCATATACACACCACATATCCACTTATATTTGGAAAGCTAGTTAAAATGATTCACCAGATATGAAATGATCTGTGTGCACTTTACCGATTGCTGTCTGCCTTGACATCTTTCTGATTGATTGAGGCTTATCTATCGTCTTCTTTTGTCTGATAATTGTTTTGTTTTTTTCTCCTTGAGTTTTGGAAGGCTATAAAATGATTTCTTCTCGTTTTTCCTGCCTCACTGGAACACAACAACTGCACAACAGAAGTTGACCATGGTTCTTTCAGTGCTGACAGCAGCAAGTCGGATTTGCGCGGGGTCTCCCAACATGGCCGCCAGGGGGTTCTGGAACGCTTC
>NW_027281236.1:0-50000 GCF_046629955.1 Centroberyx affinis | reverse complement strand
CAGCAGCCCACCTTGAACAAACTATTCAGAGGCAAAATGCTGTTTCAGCTCTCTGTGCAGAACTCATCTTCGACCATTTCGTTTGTGCCTTCCTTCGCTACTCCTTAACTGCAGCTCTGTTTTCGGCTGCATTCCACTTTGTGATCCTCGTTTTTTTTCCCCCTCATTTCTCTGTATTTTCACTTTCCCTGCCTCCCGCTCTCCTCCCCCTGACTGCTACTGACTTTCTCTCCCTCCGTCATATCGAGCTGTCCGTCAGCGTGGGGTCGCGTGTCGCTCGGTCTTTGATGGATGGGGAACACGTAGGAGGAGCAGCCCGTCCTTAATAGACACGGCGGATTGAAACGCTGGGGAAGTAAATGTTAAGGGCCTCATAAAACATCCACTTCCCCGCCCTCGTCCTGCTGCCCTCCCCGACAGCGCACCCCCTCCTCCACCCCCCTACCCCCCCACCCACACACACATACCCTCCCTTCCTCCCTAATTCTCCACCCACACACTGCTGCCTTCGTCATGTGCTTGTGTGTATGTGTGCATTTGCTGGGACGTGGATGGCTTTATCTAGAGGTGTACAGGTACAGGCGTGCATAGGCGAGTGTTTGTGTGCACGTGATTGTATTTATGTGCATCAAAATGTGCGTCCTCTGACCGTTGTTGTGACAACAGTGATGGATGGAGTCACGGGAGAGAGGACCACCTGCCAACCCAATTAGACATCCGCATGAGCTGTAGATCAGATTGTATAGCAGTTACCAAGAGTGACATGTCACTGCCTGTGTATACACTGACAGCGGCGGCCCTTTCCCCCTGACCCCAGGTAACCGTCAGCTCCTACTGGGCTGTGGAGACGCAGGGGGGGATTAAGAAGACATTGGTAAAGTTGATTTATTTCCTTACGCCTCGGGCAGAGACAAAGGAACCATGTTAAAGAGCCTCCATCAATAAGCCTGTGCTCTGGCTACCATGTTTGCGAGTGGCAGTAAGGTCAGCTTTTAAACGTATGGCTGCAGGGTGATGGCCACACTGCTGAATAACTCAATTCCCCCAAGGCGGAAGGGTCAAGAGGGGTCAAGGACAGTGGCGAGGCCGGGTGGGGGGAAAGTGAATTTAGCAGGAGAGGGGAGTCTTGGTGTTTCATCTGAAGCATTGACCCTGGTCATAATTCCAATTGCCTGACTTGTTTGATGCAGAAAGAAATCCCTCAGTGTGAAAGGAATTGGCTTACCCCAGCAGCTCCATTGTGTGTGTGTGTGTGTGTATCTGTGTGTCTGTGTGTGTTTGGGGGAGGGGCACTGGGCATGATTTAGATCTTCAAAACGGTCTCTAAATGGAAAAATCTCACAATAAAAAAATAATATTCCAGCCAGTGTTATACGTGTCTGAAAAGAAAACCTGAAGCCAATAGGCAGGCTCGGCAGATTCAGCCATTAATCATCATAATGCAGGAGGCATCCAGCGATGAATTAGAATCCCCTGGCCCATGCAACCTCAATAATCCAATTATTTAAAAGCCAAAATGCAAGTTATAGTAGTACGCTAAAATCTTTAAGGTGAAGGTCGGCATATTCCAGTATATTAGGGCAAATGGCACTGGCTCCCTAGTGTGCCATTATTCCCAATGGGGAAATTTTATAGCCAACATCAAGACTTGTACAGCAAGCTCTTGTTAAGGTCATGCTTGGGCCTCGGGACAGAATAGCGTATGATGCAGCTGGTCATGTTTGGACTGAGTACATTATAAAGTCATAAGCCTTTCAGATGATTTGGGGAATAATGTGTTGATTTGGGTTGGAGTTGTAAATCCTGCCTAAAGCGCTGGGGTCTGTGAGGGTGGAGGCAGCAGAGCTGACATTATTCTACAGGTAATGAGCAGGAAAATATTTGCTGAATGGAGATATCTATCATTAAAATGAGCAGGGTGTCAGCATATTATAGCGAACACCCTCAGAATAGAGACAATGACAAAACTCAGGTTTCTTTGTCAGGCTTCCAGTTGTAAATACTTAAAAATAGAGGGAGTGATGGTGGAGAATACAGTATGTATGGTGGTGGTGCTGAATACGGTAAGCATGGTGATGGTGTTGGATACGGTATGTTTGGTATTGTGAAGGATTCATGAATTTATGGATTTGTTTGAGCTGCCTTGGTGAACTGGTTCAGCAAGGTTTAGAGAAATTACATTTTTCAACATTTGTCAAAGCTTTAATATTAAAATCCAACACATTTAGGCTGCACTAACCTTCATCAGTTCATCAAGTTCATCCAGTTGTTCTCTAACAATAGCTGACACTTTTTCATTGCTTTTATTCTTTTTGATTTATGCACATTGGAGGAACTGCAAGGTTGGAACAGATTTTTTGCCCTCATCATGGTTCTAGACCAGCGGTTGCTTATTCCAACACATGTGAAATAACTGATAAGCACAGCGCTGTGATCCCCTTTTAGCATGTCAGAAAGTCAGAGTGACCTACTGCATGAAGGATCCATTGTCATTGAGAGGTCACATTAAACTCTAGACTTCCAATTACCTTCCTGCAACGATCTCTCTCTCTCTCCATCGTAGCTTTCTCCTTTTACTGGGCTGTAAAGGCGATGGCCCAGCCTCCGATTTCACTTCATCCACCGTGATAAAAGCCGGAGGGGTCTTTTCAGCAAGCACTTTATTCACACACTTTACAGAGGGAACATGGCCAAACTTTTTCATCTTTACATTTAAAGGAACTCCAATAACGTCTGTTGATACGTCGGCGGAAGAAACCTCCCGAAGTGAACCAACTGTTTGTCCATAGAGTGTATTTTAGTGTTTTGGAAGGGGAGCTGTATTTTTGTGCAACATTTATGGGTGTACGATTTGTAATGTGTGCCTGTAGGGGGATATGTTGCTGTAATATCACTGTTCCTCCAGCGCCTGAGGCTCAGTCCTGGTTTTGGAGTAGCTCTGGGCTCAGCAGGACAGTTTCACAATCTGTCTTCAGGTGAAAATTCAACCCTGTCAAAAAAAATTCAGTTTACTAAGAGGAGAGAAAAACATAAAGAAAGCCTCCTACTCGAGAGATTTCTGTGTCCTCAACCCTCCCAAGAAAAGGATGAAATTGGTAAAAAAAAAGAAAGCGAAGTTGAAGCAAATGAAGATCGATTGAGGTGTTGCAGAGGGTGTTGCACGTTGTCTGCAGCTGAGTCTGCACATGGTCGGGTTCCTGATGAAACCCATTAGGGGGTGCCGATAATGATCCGAACCAAACGCGCTCCCATGACAAGCCTGAGGAGGGGAGGTTGGGGTGTGTGTGTGTGGGGGGGGTTGTTTGTGATCAGCCCCAAAGTCATCGAGAAGCACCAGGGCCCCTGACACCCTGTTTGACTTATCAAGCCAGAGCCCTGCAGTACTGAGTACAGGACTGTCAGCAGAAACAAACCTGCAGAAGAAGAGTGAAAGGGGGGGGGGGCAATACAGGGAGCACGAGGGAGACGGATGCATTACCAGAAGGAAGGAAGGCACCGAGGATGTGGCGAGAGAGAGCGAGAGAGAGAGATAGAGGAAAAACCAGGGCCAAAAAATCCATCAGGCTGCAGTTTTTGAAGGACAGTTTCCCAATGAGAGTCTCATCCCATCAACCCCAGGGTTGGGCCTCTGTCTGGCCTCAGCGGGAGAGCTCTTCCCCTGGAGATCATGTCAAGCCTTGTTTGGTTGAAGGTTATGGAGGGAAAAAATGGATGGGGGTAGAGAACAAGCTGGCAAGAGACAGTGATGGAGGGCTAGAAAGCTAACCTTTACCAGCTCTTGTTTTATGTCTTGACTGCCTGCTCTCTCTTTCTCCCTCTCTCTCTCTCTCTCTCTCTCTCTCTCTTCCTCCCTCTCTCTCTCTCTCTGGCTCTCTTCCTTCCCACATATATCACCTGATATAAGCCCCTTAGCAGAACACTCCTTCTCTCCTCTCAAGAGTTTGACATAAACACTTCTCAGTTACACGAAAAGGGGAGAAACTGTAACATTTCACACCTCCCCTGCTCCCTCCCTTTTTACTCAAACAGACACACACACACACACACACAAGCAGATGCAGACACGCTCCTTGGCAAATGCATGTGCACACACGCACGCACACACACACACACACACTCACTCACACACACACACACACACACACACACACACACACACACACACACACACACACACACACACACACACACCTGATCGTCTTTCTAAGGGAGTGAATAATTACTTTGCCAAAGGGCACAACTGTGATCCCTGGCTGGTATTTAAAGCCTTGTCACTGAATTTAAATCACCCCTCCTCTCCACCGCTTCCTTTAGTTAAGTGGAAATGTCCTCTTTTCGGGCTAATACAGAGATCGCAGCCCTAATGCCTTCATCATGGCCCTCAGCTAATACTGCCTCACTGTGTGACACAGACACCCAGCTTGAATTTCCACACTGGCATTGACGTGTATAGCTATTTGCTGTACAAAAGCTGTCACCACCCCAAAAAAAACTAAAAAAAAATACAAATTCTATTCTTCGTGTTATTGTAACAAGACACAGCACAGTGAAGTGTAAAACCCTGAGCTTTGATAATAGTATTTCCATCTCAAAGTCTTATTTTCTCTGCACAAGAATGAGTAACAGATAAACAGTGCTTTGCAGTGGGGGAAGGGAGTGTTACTTGATGATGGAGGTGTTTGTGAGATTCTGCCCTTCTAATTAGTTTATTCAGTTATTCTTTTCCACCCTCCACCATGCTGTAGCCCTCGGGCAGCACTGCTTCCTTTCCAACAATATCTCACAACCCCACCCCTCCTCCCCTACCCCCACCCCTCAAACCTCCACCCCCGCCGTTTCCTCAACCCCTCCAATCTTCACTATAATTTTCCTTCCTCTCTCTCTGCCTCTGTCTTGTGTGTGTCTGTCCTGTCTGTGTAGAAGTATAGTGAATTGCAGATAGGGGTAGAGCTCCATCGGGGCGGGGGAGTGGGGGTGGAGGGGCATGAATATGGAGCTGGGGGCTCCGGCTGAGGTTGAGGAGCTGATCCTGTGTTTGTCCTTGCCTGATATGAGCCGTCTCCCACGGCCCATGATGCTCTATGGCCGAGACGCAGCTTGGCCCACCCGCCTGTCTGCCTGTCCGCTCTACTCTGATCTCCATGATTGGCATGGTGGGCCAGAGAGACTATTAGGATGCTGGAGCATGAAACCACTTAAGATGTGTGTGTGTGTGTGTGTGTGTGTGTGGGGTACGTGTGTGGGTGTGTGTGTGTGGTGTGTGTGTGTGTATCTCTGTGTCTGTGTGTCGGCAGTGCGTGCATGTGTACATTTGCATTTACACATTTATGCCCGTGTTAAGTGCGTGACCATGACCACCAGCACACACAATCCAGAATAGCAAAGAACATCAAGTGTATTTGAATTCAGCGAGTGCAGCGAGATAAGGTTTGATAATAAATTACATCTGGATGGAGTTGGTATCCAGGTAACAAAAGCCTAATCAGTTTCTATAAGGCCTGCAGTCTGGTGATACTTAACAGGGCCACTTCACAGTGGACTAGCTTTTCATCATACAAATGAAAGTGTTGATATTTAGGGATTGACCGATAATGGATGTTTGAAGGACGATACTGATATTTTTTAGGTGAAACTGCCAATAGCCGATATTTTGTGCCACTATTAAATATCTTTAAATTTGACAATTCTTATGCCAAATAAAAGTGTTTCTCCCAGAATTGTATTCTTTTCAGGGTGGAAAAGCCTCTGAAACAGCATTTAGACCATCATGTGACACTAAAACTCTCCACTGAAACCCAGACTGATTTTATTGTCAGCAGCTCTTTAAGGCAGAGTGACTCACCACACCTATTCAATGGTAGAGGAAACATAGGGACACATTACTGCCTTTAAATGAAGAATTATGAAATGCAAAGAAAATTAAACCTCATTGCAGGTTTTACAGGCTGTTTTTCTGTAGCTGTGGTCAGAGAGGAACCACCATCATATCAGAGGTGGATGACATGACTGGCTGATATTTAATGAAAGCCCAATATTGGTCTGATATATTTGCAAACCGATATATCGGTCGAACCCTAGTTGACAATGATTTCCAAGTGTGAAGAACTGAGAGTGCAGTGGGTGAGTTAGGCTGTTAGTGAGAGGATGATGTTGCAGTGTGTAGTGTGAGAGTTACTACATTTGGGGTGTAAGATGTTATGGTGGCAAATGATGGGTAATTATTGCTTTACAAGATTAAATTACAAGCATGATGGCCATGCTGAAGGCTTTTAGGAACAAGGTGCTAACAAGGCATCTGCTCTGCCCTTCTCTCTCACTCACTTTCTCTCTCTCTCTACTCATATATTTTGTCTAGTATTTCGGGAACACACTTTTTCATACCTCAAGGTTATTTTTCTGAATGTCTATTTATCACTTTAAGCTTTGCACGCCTTCCCCCGCCTCCTCATGCCATCACTAGTTATTTTCTCAATTGACTATTGTCCAGCTTCCCATTACTCATGCTGAAACGCCCCTTCCTCACACTCTTCAATTGTTTTTCCTTCTGGAGAACCCGAAGCCTCCGTCCCTGTTGTAAACTCTCATGTCCATTATCAAAGATTGTTGTTTCCTGCCATCACCTTCAGCGCCTTCTCCTCCTCACTGCCTCTTGCCTGTATAAGTGTGTGTGTGTGTGTGTGTGTGTGTGTGTGTGTGCGTGCACCTGTGCATGTGTTGCCTGTGCGTGTCCATGCGCATGTGTGAGCCAGTACGCCACTCTCATAGATTTCACATTAACGAGAATTCTGCCTTCTTCCAAATTAGATTTCTATTCTTCTATCTTGATGTTGACTTATTCGCTTCCCTTTCATCATCTCCGGCAAGGTTATCCTGAGGCAGGCAGCGCTTTTATGGGAACAAGGGGGCGTTGGCAGCGGTGGAGGGGGATGGAGGGCCTGGCTGTGCCGCCAGCCATGCCTTAATCGATCTTGTTTAAAGGGATGTTGTGAGCTGAATGTTTGAACTCATCCCCTCGTTAACAGTTGTCTGGGATTTAATTAAGAAGCAGAACGAATTTAATGTCAATTACATCTTAAAATGAAGGGGAGTGCAAAGATGCACAACAAAGAAAGCGAGAGTGAGGGAGAGGGGAAAAAGAAAGAGGAGGCTAATTAGGGGATGGAGTTGTGTTCATGCATCATTCCAGTTGAAACATTTCCTTCCTCTCTCCCTCAACCCCATTTTCCTTTCTGCTCTTCATTCTCTTTCTCTTTCTCCCTTCTTTTTCTCTCTCTCTGCATGTATCTGGAAAGGCCCTTAGCACAAATTTTTGTCACATCTTTTCTTTGCCGCTGGCACACAGTATGGGTATGCAAATACGAGAAAATAAAGACTTCAGCGTTGTTGACACACTCTACCTCCAGATCAGTCTGCCAAGCAAAACGAGATATAAGACTGGAGTCTGTTCTTCTACAATTGAAGTGTTAAGTACTTTTGTGTACTTTATTGATTTTTAGAATGTTGAAAACCACAGTAAATGCCATCATATCATCCGTACACTATATCATCCACATGACACAGAGAAACAAAACAATCTGAAACAAAAGATAAAACAGACAAACTCCACTGCATGACCCACATTTAAATACAACTTTATTCAGGTCTGAGGACTCTTAGCTTTTATATATATATGTATATATATATATATTTTATGTTTTTGACTGTCGGGTTCTGTTACTTTGCTGAGCGGACTAGTGTTGTCTTGCAGTCTCTAAGGCCAAGTATCCACATGTCCGTTGGCACTAGATCGGTCAACAATAAGGCTGCTGCCGCAACAACACCGCCCATCTCACAGCAACATGACTTTTTCTTACAATTAGTCCAGCAGCCTCACTTTAACTCGACCCGGAGAGGCAGGGCGGAGTCTCGATGGGAATATTGCTGTAAGGTTGAGAGGATCGGTAAGGAGCGGAGTGAGGGGCCTCGTCCCAGCAGCTCTCCTAACAGGTAGTGTGTCCTTGTGTTTTCTACATCAGTGCAGTGCTGTGGGCTTCTGTTGCCCAGCTTTGATTCCAAAGATGTCCTACTGGAGGGGGAGAGGAGTATTGAGGTTACTGGGGCGTATCTGTGTCGGGCACTCCGTTGGCATGCTCTTGAGGAGATTTCATGTCCTCACGATCCAGGGGCTTATGTAAGATGCTTTGAACAGGCAAGAGGAAATACCTAAACCAGCATGTCTTAAGACTGCGTGCGTGCGCGCGCATTTGTTTGATGGGATATAGATATAGAGAGAAATAGATAGATAGAGAGGGGGAGAGGGAGTTCTCACTGCCGATGTTCAGTTGGCTCTATGTTAAGCTCAGAGAGATTAGCCAGCTCAGCCCAGCGCTGTGCTCAGGAGGGTGGGTGGGGTGGGAGTGGTGGTGGGGGGGAGTGGGGAGGAACTACCCACAGTGGGGTTCAACGCCAGGGCAAGGGAGGTAGCCAAGACCGGGGAGGGCATGGAGACTGAGACTAGTCAGCCAGCTCACACAGAGGGAAAGGACACAGCGCAAAGACAGCGGGGCATATGGCTGAGTAACACGGGATGTCTGGAGGGTAACAGGGCCAAGACAGTTGGGATGACTAGCATGAGGAGATGGATGAGTAGAGCAAGAGGCAGTGGCAGTGGTCGCACACACACTGGTTGGTGTTACATGTATGCATGTATCTGGTCCAGCACTACTGGAAAAGGGCCTTCACACATTTGTCAAGCACTGCTTGAACCATTTTAGTTTGAGTCGCTGCCTAACCTACATTTATATTGCATGTTCCATTGGGATACTGTATCTGTGTCTTCAAATAATTATTACATGAAACTCTTATGATTTCAGGGCCTTGTGATGTTGCAGAAATCAGACTGATTACTTCTACCCAAATTGTTCCTACATGGCTTCTCATAGTTGGCACTGTGATTGATAGCAGCCTCTTCAGGAAAAGTCCCTGTGCGAGGATTGATTGTGAGACACTTAGAGATGAGCCAGGCAGATCTGTTTCGCAAACATTGTGTTGTCAACAAGGGAGGGATGCGGCCAAGCCGTTGCATATACCGAATGAAATATTTGCTCTGATAAAACAATCACAAGCGAGGGAAGACAGCGGTTTTATTTGGCCAGATAAACAGCCTTTGTAATGGCTGTGGGTGGCGTAACTGTCTGTCCCCTGCCGGCCTGCTTCAGCTCTGCTGCCATTCGCTCCAGGCCGGAGCTCTATTTGGCCGTGGATGGAGAGGAGCTACCCCTCTTCTTTAAGAGTAAATTAAAAACTCAGAGCTTTGATGTGCAGATTTACAGGTCTTTGTTACTATCTTTAGCCCTGTGACTGTTGTTTTCCCCCTCCTACTCTTGCTCACCACTCTCAGACACAGCAGCCAAAGCAACCCATTTTTTTCTGGCCTAATGCTACCCCCCGCAGGAGGAGCTCTTTATGTGACCATGTGCTGCTGGGACCCTCCTGGGACGTTACTGGACAGTTTAGACATGCACATACACATGCACAGATCTGGCCTGGGCTTTACCACTCATGTAACACTGTATTTGCATCAAACCAGTTATCTGATATAACTTTAATGACTCTTTACACCTGGCTTGTGACTGTTCATTGTTAATGAACCGTGGAGTCATTGTGTCCTTATAAGCAGAATGGCGGTAACCCTCTCAGCACACAAAATGTCAGGATACCTAATTCATAGCTCCATTCTGCGCTGCTCTCCGCTGATATTGTTTGTGAGAGCAACATGAGATGGGCCAGCCAGTGGCCATTTATCTTAATGAGAGCAGTTAACTCTGGGCTGAGCTTTGGCTGCCGGCTCCCTGCAAAAACACAACCATCCCCAAGAACGTGCTCTTATCCTCCTACCCACTGACTTGATTTTTAGGAATACATTTCGCCCTCTCGTTGAAACCTTAATTAGTTCTAAAGGAGATTAAATTATATGTAATTATTATGATAATATTTTCATTTATTCAAGATAACGGGCAGACTTTAGTGAACACAGTATTTGTCGGGAGAGAGCAATCTCCCCCACACAGTCAAAGTTATCAAGGCGTGAAATCAGGAATCCTGACGGCAACAAAATGTAATCTTTTTCATACAGAGGGGACAATAGAAGGAGCTGCACACTCTACGTCTCCTTCTCTCCCCTCCACTTTAATTAAAAGAGCTCACTGAATCTCTCCCTCTCTCACTCCCCCGTCTCTCTCTCTCTCTCAAGTGCGGAGGGCCAATTCTATCTCTATGCAGAATCTAGTTATTTCCCTTGCACTGAACTTGTCTTAAGCCCTAGCCCCAAATCTTTGTCGAGCAATTGCTTTTTCTTGCAAATTCTATTTTATTTTTCTGTCCGTCTGTCCCTCTCTCCCTCTTTCATTGAAATGGAGGTGACATAACTCAAGGATATATTGAGATTAGATTTGGTAGACCTAAAGAGTAAACATTGCACATTAACACAGCCTGGGTGGGAAGCTTACATATATGAGAATGCGGACAGGGACTGAGTAACTGAGTAGTGACTGAGGAGGAGACTTGTAACATTGTTGTAGGATGGCCTTCAGTGCACATAAAAAATAAGATGCCCTTTAGAAAGACCTTGAGTGTAACCTGAATGATCCTGTGGTTACACTTTACATTCAGTTGCTCTTTGTGAGAGAAATAATGCTGTGTGATTTCTCTGGTCGGTATTGAATCGCCGGTGTTTCTGTCACTACACTGTAAGACGCTAAACACCGCGCGATGCTTGCGATAAACTCTGAATGTGTATACAATTCTCCAATGAATTGTATATAGCAGTGTGTAAATGCATGTTTTCACTAAAGATACTGCCTTGTGCCTTTGCAGAAGAGCAATATCGTAAAGGGTGATCAAAAGGACAGACGGATAACATTCAGAAATGACGTAATGATACAGAGAGAAGTAGCTGGTGAAGAAGGTGGTATTTGGAAATCGGGTTGAGGTAACAATGTGCGTGTTGCCGGTATGTGATCTTCACTACCAGTCCAGTTAATGAATGCTGCAGTCAAGCATTCCAAATGCCTCATTATCTGCATACTGTACTTTTTGTTTTGCATATATGTTTTTACATGTTACAATAGTCAGGCTACAGAGAGGGCTTTTCAAGGTTTCTCGCTGCCACAGCGGCAGTAAGGATGATTCACAGCCCAGGTTTCCTCCTCAACCCCCTCTCCTCTCCCCTCCCTCCTCTCCTCCCCTCCTACGTATCCTCTAGCCCGAGGGCAGGTAGGGCATCTCGTTGTGGTAGTTGTAGTCCGGGCAAACCTTCTGGACCAGGCGGTAGTCCGTACTGTAGAAGGAAATGTAGATGCAGATGACTTTGAAAGGCTTGGAGCAAATCCAGGACACGTGGCTCTGAGTCTGCTCCTGGAAGCAGGTCTTGGAGGGGTCGTAGTTGCACAGCGAGGTGCGCTTGCTGCGGTCCACCTTCTCATAGTCCACGCGGCAGTTGAAGATCTTGGAGTCCTTGGGGTAGACCACGCTCTGGCGCTCCAGGTCAAACTCCACCGCCTTGACCGGCGGCACCAGGCTGACGGAGATGTTGCCCTGGCCCGTGGAGTTGTGGCGGAAGTAGACGCTGAACGTGCCGTTACCGTGGTCCACGATCTTGCCGGTGATCAGCAGGTTGAGCCGCACCGTCTTGATGTTGGAGTAGAAGTCTCCCCAGCCGAACATCTTCTTGAACTTGCCGGTCTTAACGATGGGCCGGCGTTTGACTCTGGAGCTGGAGGTGTCAGGCTTGAGCAGGTCGCTGCCCAGCATCTCCCAGAACTCCTGTTTGGAAAACTCCTGCTTGGAGAAAGGGACCGGGGAGCGGTAGGGCAGCTCCAGAGAGGTGGAGTTAGCAGCTCTGCTCTTACTGTGAAGCATCCAGCGGCTCAGCGGGGAGAGGGGAGCCTGCCCGCTCAGGAGACCCACCGTCTTGGACGAGTCGTCTGAAGAGCTCTTGGGGCTCGAGGAGTCGTCTTCTTGACCCAGGGCCAACTAGAAAAAGGAGGTGGAAGCAGGAGGGGGAGAGGAAAGAGAAGCGAGGAAAGAAGAAAGGGGGCAGTGAGAAAATAGAGAAAGAAAGTAGGCAGTTATTAGCAAGGGAGAAAGAAACGTGGACAGAAAACAAATTATAGGTTTAATCGATACTTAATTTACCGTTCATACCTCTAGTGGTAGTAACCGTGACATTCTATCAATGTTATATATATAAATAAATGGTTGAAATTTTGCAGGTATTGCTATTATTACGTTCTTCTGTTTACCCCGGCTGAGGGAGAAAATACTCCTTTATGTCTAGTTTTCACAGAGCCTATGTAATTCCCCAAGCTCAGTAGTAATGGGCTCATATGCCTCCTTCCAGCTACTTGAGAGGCCTGAGGGATCAAAGAACAGATTTAAACTGAAAATCCACACCAAAACTGAATTCACATAAACTACGTTATTCCCATGGTCTTGGGCAGTTCAATCGATATTTCTGAGTGTGAACAATTTTCTTCAAAAGATAGAATTCTGAAAAACAATACTCTGCCATTAAGACGCACTTTCTGAAGTTATTTCACTGGAGGTTGGAGGTCGATTAATGTTCTCATGAAGTAGGCTATTTGTTTGTGGTTTTGCGTCAAAATTAACTTGATTCATGGCAGCAGTTGCAGAATACTTATCTCTACATTGCCAAAAGTTCATCGGAGGTCCTGTCTCAACGTCTCCAAATTCAGCCTCCTACTTATTTTCAGTGGAACTGGTTCAGAAAAGGTTGCTTGAAGACGTCACAGGTTACAGCGTTATTGGAAAAAATATATCTTGAATAAACTAATGACTAAAAATGTTCAGTAAAGTAGACTAAGCTGTGAATCTCGTTTTAAGGTGGTCTTTTTTTTTTTTTTTGCTTTTTAAGCCCTGCGGTGTGAGTCTGAATAGAGGGGAACTATTATACTATTATTGCCTCGAAAGATTTGGTTGGAGGATGAAAGGTGGATGAGGAGGAGTGTGTGCGCGTGCGTGTGTGTGTGTGAGGGGTGGGGGTGGGGGTGGGGGGGGTGCCGAAGAATAAAGCGTAATGCCCAATTAAGACTTCCAATGTTTTAATTAAAGAAAAAAAATCTGTATCGGCACACACACAAAGCTGTCAGATGTTAACATCAACTGAGGGGAGGGGGAGAGGAGGGAGGGAGAGCGATAAGATAGTGTGGCTGTGCTCAGCTCAGCAGTGGCTTTGTGGCGGGAGTGTGTGAATGTGAGAGCAAAGTAATGGGTAATTATTCGATGGTAATGATCTATTAACAGGTAGTCTCCGCCGGTCGAGCCGTGGGAAGCGTTATTCTGCCCTTTTGATCTGGCGTTGGAGGGGACGCTTGTGTTCTCTCTACTGCGAAAAACTATAAGTGATGCAAATGTGAGCGAGCGATGAAGTGAGTGGCAGAGTGAATTTGTATATGTGTGTGTGTGTTTGTGTGTGTGTGTGCTGTGCCCCGAGAGCGCGGGGGTTTTACAATGATACATAATGCATGTATCTCTGTCTGTGCTCTGATCCATCCACTGTCTTGACTGCCTGGGCTTCCTTATACAGGCTTAGTCAGGATTATTAAGTCTTACTCATTTTTACTCCATTTTATGCAGGTTTTTCAAGTTCACTCAGATTTGTTCACTTGCACCACAGTCAGTCAGCGCTATTGATTTTCTGTCTCTCTAAAAACATGTATTTCCTTTCATAACAACGTGTATCGCATTGCAACTTGCCTTGCGAGGATTCCCGCTGTTGTGTTTGTGGTCTGGTATTGGACTCAGATGAGAGGACTCCCCCTCCCTCAATCTGGCCTTATTCCCGGGGGGGTGTTATGGCCCAGACGCCCTCTCCTCTGGTTACCTGTCTGCTACACTGCCGCTCAGATCCTTCAGCTTCACCACAGGGACCGACGCTCAGACAAAAACCATCAACCGCCCTGACAAGGACTCCTTCCTCTTGAATCAGATAGTTGTGATAGCGTCTCTGAGAATCCCTAACTCATTAATAATGAATAAAAAAAAATTGGGAGAGCTGAAGACGTATTGATTTTAATCTCTTCAGATGCGTCTTTTTTTTTTTCCTGATGGGGGAGTTGGGGCCAGGCGGCATGACTTAGATGACAAATACTCCATTCCCCATGGTTCCTATTGAAGGACCAGATTGTGTTTGATTTCTCTCCCTCAATGAGCCAGTGGCTGCTGGGCACAGAGGGTAGCACTCTGCCTGCCTCCCCAGATAGCACTTAGGAGTCCCTGCTGTGGCCTACAAAAAGGCCCTTTAGGGTTCTTGGAAATGTGTCACTCTTGATTTCTATGAAACTGCCCCTCACATTTAAGATCCTAGTAATTTCGCCAGCACAATCACTTGTCTAGAGTGACTCTCAGATGGCGCCAACACTCATAGCATCTGAGAAAAAAACATATTGCAGTATGCTTTGTTGTAGTCACATATTCAGTAAGGCATCCCTCTCTCTACCGCTGTCTTCATTAGCGAGCCTGAAAGGCCAGGCTAGAGGAAGAGAGATGAAGTGAGCATTGTGCCATTGTTGAACAGAAGATTTAAGCGTCTGGCACTGCTGGAGGTGTCAGATTCAGTGTGCAGCATCATTGTCAAAGACAAATGTTAGAATGAGCTTAATATGGCTGTGAAAAAACCCCCACTGTAGCCGGGACTGTAATGACTGCCGCAGTACCACAGTAACAGAAGACATACTGTGTGGTTGTTTTTTTCCTTAAATACTTTAATTGGTAGTGTTTTATTTTTTTTGCAGGTGAAGTTTATAATGAGTAGGTAGCCTGTAGAATGTATTTTTGTGTGTATGAATTATTTGGTTGTGTTCAAACAGTCGGTGGTCCTGTGAACGATGCTCTTGCGAACTCCGGGGTCAGTGAGGTCAGCTATTATATGGCTGCTCATAACTCAACATGTCCCGCATCATTAAAGAAATATTACCACAAGCAGCACATATTACACTACTTTGTGACTCCGTGTTGGAAAACTGCATACTGTTGCAGCTCTCTCTCTCCAGCTACTTTGGGGGTAAAAAAGCTTAGAGCACATTTAACTGGGAGAGTATATGAGGTGTAAGATTTAACTATCAGACGGTGCCAACCTTGACTTGTGCAATGTAAGCAAGTTGAAGTAGTGCAGAATAACCTCAGTGTTCACTGTTGTATTTTTAAATATTTAACTTTAGTGGAATATTTTCACTTTTTAGCATGCATAACCCCACATTATTTTATCAACAGTCAAGCACTAATATTGTCTGCCTTGGGTATTCATAAGGATCTCACTCACTTGCTTTCATATTTAAAACATAGTCCAAAAAGTCATCATTCTGACGTGAAATATGTTCAACTCATAACTTTGAAAAAGTGTTTTCGCCTGTTGCTTTGCATCAATAACAAGAGTTGGAGCCTTCAGTGCAATGGTGGATAATTTCCAGGCCAGCTACTGTAAAGTCAAAATATTGTTCATTAGGTCATCATATATGTTAAAACATGTAAATATTCTACCACCGTGAAGTATTGCTTTGAAAGTCTATATTCTGTAGGAAAACAATAAGTTACTTTCAGAGTAAGTTTGTTTTGTATCATGAAGCAAAATGTATCCCAGTACTGTAGGCAAAGTGTGGGCGATGGGCAATGAGGTCTTAGTGTGGGGGTGGAGGTTCAGGGTGATTTTGTCGTTTGTCATGTGTGCTAAGTGAGTCAGTGAAATGGCTGGAGAGGATGGGAGGTGGCTGCAGGCTCTGTCGCTGTGGTAATTGTGAGTCATTCAGCCTTAGTGAGTACAGGCCCTAGGCCTCTCTCCCAGCAGGGGAGGTGGGGGGCGCACGCCTGCCAGTTCCACAGGCAATAATCAGCCTGTTACAGTGACAGGTACACCATTTTAACCCCCTTCCCCCGGTGCCGGCAGCACACTATTGCCATAATACAGCGCAGAGATCAGGGAGCAACTTAACTCAAACCTGTGCCGTAACTCTCTCAGAAGCATTAAGGCACTGGTGACAGGCCAGTGTGTCAACCACAGACGTCGGCTATTGTTCCAAAATTACACTTGCGCTAGAGTTTACACATTCAAATTTCACTTCTCGGCTTCCTGAAAATGCAGTTGGTACAATGTGGTTGATATACAGAACCTGCCTGTCGAACCACACAGCGGGGCTGAAAGCGTGCGTTTGTCCTGGGGAGCTGACAAGTTCAATAAGCACTCCATTTTCCTCTGGCTGTTGAATTGAAATCTTCATCTCTAATATGACATCAATTTTTAATTAACGGCCCAGGCAGCTCAGATTTCTTAAGTGTTCGTCAATGCCTTATGCTTTTTTTTTTTCTCTATCCTCTCCCCATCTCCAGATCTAATATGCTCACTGCAGGAGACTTCTCTGTTACATGATTAAAGTCTAAAAATGTCTGTGCCCTTATAACTAATTATTCTTCTGGCTAGTGTGAATCTGAGAAGAGGTGAGAGAGAGAAAGGTAATTTCACAAGAAACAAGCCATTTGACTCTTAATGAATAATTTACCTTGGCTTCTAGTGGGTCGCCAGAGCTTACATCTGCAGTGGGTGAACAAACTCAGCACACTGAACCTTTTTTTTTCTCTTTCCCTATCCTTTCTTTCTTCCACGTTTCCCCCCCCCCCCAACTCATTTTGGACAGGTTCAGTTGTGTGGTCCCAGTGGACCACGGTTCATTTTGTATGCTGAGGGAGAAGCATGGCTCCGAATTGGCTATCAGATTTTTACATTATAAGATATCGACAAGGTGGCGGAGTGGGGCGGCGGGGGACACTATGGGAGAGAGTTCCTCCTGGGAGCAGGGAGCAAAGCAGGAGCTGATGGGACGGAGCTGATTAAAGCGCTGCTCCAGTATTCACACCCGTCTGATAAAAGCTGAGAGGACTCTAGTATCGTCTCACAGATGTCCGGGTGTAAAACCCCCCACTTGAGTGCTGTCTTATCAAGGGCTGTCGTCAGATTATTACTGATCCTGTCTTTCCATTGAATTTTGAACACTTTCCCAAGAGCTTACAAACACAAATGGTGGCGTCTGTTGCCTAGAGGTTGCTGAAGCGAGCTTGTGGCTGGACAGTTGCCGCTTCTAATGCCCAGGCTGGTTTGGAAAATATGAAGAATGAGTACTGCTCTCCCCTTGCTACTGAGCAAGGCACTTAACCCCCAAAAGCCAAAATATCGGCCAAAAGACTGGTTTTTACGGGGCAGCTCCCATTTGGGAATGTGTGCAACTGTGTGAATGTGAAGCAGAACATCGCTGGAAAAGAGCATGCGTGCTGAAATTGACTTTCCACCTGGATAAGTAAACGTTTAAAAGAAATTGTACTCTGCTGTCCTCTATTCTACTGCAACACATACATTCCTTAGCAATTGTGAATTCAATTTCACTGTACTCTGCAAAAAAAAAAAAAAAACATTCCTATTATCCATGTACTGTACTTGAAATGTTCTTTTTCAAGCTCGGCGTAATTCCCCAGTCCCTGTGGCGGTACACTTCTCTAATTGGAAACACCCTTAAAGACCCTCAGAGAGGCCTGTCTGGACACATGCACAACCCCCGACCCTGAAAATCACTGTACCATCACTAGGCAGCGTCCTGGTGAACTCCACACTAGACGTTCGTTCAAGCAGAACAGGCTGTTTACAGATTGTGAGAGAATTGAGAATACAAATGGGCTTTTGCTCCCCTGTCTCATTGCGGCGAGGTAACCAGCGGCTCCAGTCACACCCGGATGAGGTCAGCATGAGCCTCAGCGCCCGCTGCACCAGGAAGGCTTTGGTTTCGCTCAGTGCTAACATATGGTGACAGCTCAGTATCCCCCCCTTCAAATAAACCAGTGTCCCTTGGTCCCGCATCGCCCTATCTAATATTGTTTCTTCCATACCTCAAATCTCATTCTGTGGTAATATTTTGACACGTTCCATAACGGCGTGGTAATCCTGCATTTTCCCAATGCAGTAAAACAACTTCTACGATTGTCAAATTAAATCGTCTGTTATGGATTTTCCTATTCTTAGTTATTCCTCCATGTGAAAGTCATGTGCATCTTTATCTCTATCCCCTGTGAGTTACACCCACTCGTTCTACCCCAGGCGATGAGACACTCTTCTTTAAGCTATATTCTGTAATCCACCCTTAGTTATCCAAACCGGCAGACAAACCTACATATATTCTTCCAGGGTCTGCTCAGTCTCCCCTGCAGTCTCCCAGAGAGCGATGCCACAATAAATTGCGCTGGTTTGTGCAGACAATGTATTCTGTCTCAGGACAGCTCTGCGCTTCACTATGAAAGGCTGACAGTGTGTCAGGGAGCATGCTCTCTCTCTCTCTCTCTCACTCTCTCTTTCTCTCTGTCTATCTGTCTCTCTCTCTCTCTGTGGTTATGGGGTTGCTGGAGGCTGGAGAGTGGTGGGGGCGGGTCGGGGGGGGGGGGGGGGGGGGGGGGTGCTGAGGCTCTGCTGGGTTCCTCAGTGGGTGGTCAGGGGAAAGGCGCACCTCTGGGGTCATTCATGCCGTGGCTGTGCATATCTCAAGCTGTTTTATACCCCAGGCAGGAAGCCGCGGAGCCTGTCCATTAGAACACCAGCAGCCCTTCCCCCTGCCCCCATGTGAGCCGCTGCTTATTCATATATATATTGTCTCACTGATGCTCATAGGCTCCGTTTTTTAAGTCTCCTGCTTGATGCTTTGACGAATTTAATGTCTAACGGTGGGTGTGTAACTTGTTCTTTTCCCTTAAATGGATAGCTAACAGGGGGAGTGCATACATTTGTGCTGCTGAGGAAGATGCCATGGACTCCCAATTCCCCCTCTCAAACTGCCCCCTCACGACCGGGCCCTACTGCTGTTCTCAGGACAGATGTGTCTGTAGCTGCCGGTGCCACCGTGGTTATGTAGCCGACCTTCTCTTGTGATAGAGATTTGACAATTATGAATGACTACTGTGCGCTGGGTGTCTGTGTGTGAGAGATCGACAGAGATGGGAGGTGGAGAGTAGGAGCTTTACAGTCTGACATGCAGATTGCAAGAATGATGGCCGAGAGGAAACGAGACAGAAAGAGACGTGTGTGAGAGAGATAGAGAGAAAGACAAGAAGCCAGAAAGATTAGTATTCAGGCTGCTGCCGCTGTCTCACATTTGTGTCTGCATGCAGTATATGCTGTATCAGACTGTTAGGTTTTTCGATTTGTGTTTGCTTTCACAGGATCAGGGTGGTGTTTCTGCTTAGCCGGGGATGTATCTGGGCGGACAAGGTCAGCGACCCTGATAGGAGGGCAGGTATCTAAGAAACATGAATCAAAGACTTTCTGACAAGACAAAACGGGGAGAGGAGTCTGATGTGGTTAGAATTAACCTTAGACAGCCTCCGCTTTATATAGTCTCTTCAGGTTTGTACAGTACGTGTTTGAGCAATGTGGTATTCATGCTGTCTTCTGGCCTGCCATGCAAACTATGCAGCAGTTTTGTCTTGGTTTACTGTTGTACTGCTATGTTGTGATTTAAGTGTCCTATTGCTATGTTGCTCCGTGTTCTGAAGCCCAATTATGCTGCTTTGTTTGTTGTAAAAAGGCCTTTTGGCTTTTGTCAAGCCTTTGATTGTCAAAAATAATTTGTTTTTAATTGACTTGCCTGGTTAAATTAAAGTAAAACGTGTTGGCGGACGACAAAGTCAAATGGAGGATGCTTGTGAAAGTTTGGAAATGGAGAGCATAAAGGAACTAGATCCTCATTTATCTACTTGCCATGCTACTTGCCATCCATGCTGATTTAATGTTTTCTTTATATTTTCAAATTACATTCAAGCGCAGTCGGAGACCTCAAAGTGGATACGGTACACAGGCCTTGGAATACCTATGAATATCCGCACAGAAATAAAATCTACACAGAACGACATTATGTGCACAGCTACAGACGGGAAACTCAGTTATCAAGTGTGATGACCAGTGTCTGTCTGTGCTGAAAGCAATCAGAGGGAATATAAAGCAGCCCTGTCTCTCATGGCCACAGAGAGGCTACCTGAGGCACATGACTTCCCTCCCAGAACATTCTCATCTTGTGTGAAAGCGAGCGGCTGTGAGCTCAACGTGAAAATGTCTGAGAGAGCCGCGCTTCTTCATCCCCAGCGATCTTTACTATGTGAAGGTTACAATGCAAATGCAAGACCCGAGCTCCATAGCAAATAAGCCCTCTGGTTAGTGTGTATGTGTGTGTGTGTGTGCAGACATTTATGTTTGCTTGTGTCTGAGTGTGCACAGATTTTTTTTTTTTAAATTTATAATAGCATTTTAAAATGTACCTTTTTAAAATTAACCCTTATTTAACCAGGCATGTTTACTGAGAGCAAATTCGTATTTCCAGGAAAGGCCTGAGTGGAGCGGCCTGGAACAGTTGAAGGGTGAGAGAGAGTCTGCAGGCCGCTGGAGCAGTTGCGAGTTAAATGCCTTGTTCATGGGCACTTCATTCTTCTCTTGGTAGTTATTGAGGTTGTTGAAGAGAAGAGCACTTCTCATTCACCGCTCACACCCCGCCTCCCCACCTCCAGATTTCACTAGCTGGTCTGGCGATTCAAATTGTCAGTCTTGCACTTCATGCCATTCAGCCACCGCTGCAGCATCATTTATACGTGGATTAAGTATATTTTCTTGGATGTTTTTGTGGGAGAGGGAGTAAGACTGTGAATCTGTGATCTGTGAGCGTTTAACTTATTCTATTCTTTTTTTTTAGCACTTTATCCAGTTCATTTCTACACACTGACCTCTTCTCGCTCACTATTTCTCCTCTCATTTCTTTTCTCTTTACACCACTTTGTAGTTTCCCTGCTTCACCTTTCTCCCCATGTGCCTACTTATCTCCTATAGGCAACTGTCTTTCCTTCCTTTCTTCAGCTCATAGCTTCATCTCAGTCACCTTGCGTACACTGGGTGTGTTTGGCGGTGAACTCTGTGAGTTAGAGAGGTCGTAACTTTCACACCTTGGCTCTGCTCGACTGACTACTGGCAGGTAATTAGGACTGATTCCAGGTAAACATCACAACATCATCATTGTAGATACTGCACTGATTATTTTCTTGATATAAGCACTTGACTCTATGAAACTACATGCTTAAGCCATTTACTTCATTAAAAACAAATCTAGTCAGCTTGCTGAGCATCAAAAATGAAAAATAACTATAGCCCCTGCCATAAATAAACACAATTTCTCTAGCAGTCAATTATGCAGCTGAATGGTTTATATTATTCATAACCTTGCATTCAAATACAGACAGTAATCAACATTTGAAACAAATCATCCATCATATAAACAACAACCGCAGTGGCACCTTGTGTTAATAGCAGTCTATATTAGTATCCATTTGAAAAATGTCCCTTGAGACCTTAACACACTCTGAGAATTGCAAAGCTATTACAATAGAAAATCATCCAAATCGAATGTTTAATGCATAGTAGGCTTATACGATTATTAATCACTGCTCTGTCGCATAATAAAAAGTTAGTTAATTTATTAATTGCTCCATAATTTATCAATGCCACGCGGCTAATGAATTACCCAAGATCTCCTGCTGAGGGATGTCATGTACGTTTTTTCATAGATACATGGTCTGGAGGAAAAAAAAAAAGCAAAAGCCCCAATTAATTTCATTATCATTAGCTGCAGACCTTCTGGGTTACAATAGGCTACAGCCCTGCAGCTCATAAAATGCTCCCAGAACCAAGAGAACACAGAAGAGTGAGCGTTAAGCCTATTATCTCACATTCTTGTATCCAGTTATACAACGGCTGGAATATCTGAGGCTCTCATCCCTCATATTTTAACTCAATGTGTGGTCTGTTCTCTCTCTCAGTCTGCACACTGATCTGTCTAAACAGTTCGGTCTGAGATAAATCTGTATGCGTTTAGTCAATTAAGACGAGGTCGCCTTGCCTGTAACACAACAAATCACCTGGAGAGCCATTATCTCAGTTTTGAAGCAGCAGAATATTTAGTCTTAATGTTTTTAGATGAAACCACAAGGTCACCTTTGAAGAGATGCCAAAAACAAACAGGCACATCAAATAGGCAATGCAACATCACTTGAATATTTCCATTGCACCTCTGTCCTCATGATTAAAAAAAGAAAAACGGAGCCGTTCATTTCCTGGGCTCTGTGATCAGCGAGCTGCTCGGCCCGAGGGTTTCCGGGTGGAAGGAAGGATGTTTTCAAGTTTTCTCATGTGAATCAAGAGCTGATTTCTCATTAAACATGGCTTTTTTTAATACATTTGCAAGGCATGCATAAAACAGGAATGGGGTGGTTCAAACTTGATTTTAGGGTCCTAAAATTTTGGAAGCATTTCATTAAACTATTATAAACAGTTGATGTCACACATTGGTGTTTTAGGGCAGCGGTTCCTAAAGTGGGGGGTAGAAGTTAGCCCAATGAGAGAACAGAATAAAAGAATGGCTATTCTGATCACAGGTCTTACTCTCCCCACTGTTACCTACAGTGTAAATTCTGTATTTAATCATATCTGACAGTAACAATCACCTCAGATGGGGCTCCAGCTGGGACTAAGAGCTTACAAACAGGGGTGCTTGGCTTGACACTTGTCTGTTTAGGGGTCACTGACATGAAAAAGTAGAGGAACCCCTGTCTTAGGCTATTAAGTTGACGGGGAGGACAGCCTAGACATCACCTTGCTAAAACTCCTGAGGAGCAACTGTGTGTGAAGCAAGTGAATTTGGTATTGAAAAAAAAATGTCTGTCTTGTACGAAGTACAAGTGCAAAATTAATTAGTGACCTCCATTGTACAGTTTAGGCCAGAGATACAGTGGAGGGTAAACTCGCCTTAAATTAGTTTATCTAGATTTGTATCTGTATCTACAGAATTTACCACCTTTTTAGGCTGACATAAGTCAAGCTGATGTAAGTTATATGAGGCTAGGAGTCTTTTAATAAAAACACACACATATGTCACACATATTTTATTAAATGCTGAAATGCTTTCTTAATGTTTGATTTATATTAGTGTGTGTTTTTGTCTTTATCCACCTTTTCTATTTACTCCTACATCACTGGCTCAGGCCAATAGGCTACGCCTGCCTGCTGCCTCATTCAATTTACTATAGATTTTGACGAGTTTTTTTTTTTCTTTAATAATAATTAAATTTTCCAACAATTTGGAAAGCAAGAGAAGCGTTGATTCGGCTTGTGTGGCTGTACGCTCCAAATACGCACAAGGCAGACTAGACTGACTGACTGTGGATACCGGAGTCACGGTGTACGGTGCGCTCCGTACGCTGCAAGCATGGGTGTCACAGGGTACGGGAAGGTGTGGGACACTAGCCATACCGCAAGCACAAGTGAGCCCAATTTAATCTTGTAGTTTGCAACATTATAACTGAGAGCAAGGAATAATAATAATAATAATAAAAACATCTAAGCCACATAAAAAACAAACACACACACCAGGAGCGTTAAGGACCAATGTTCCCTAAAGCTGCGTCTGTGCAAGACAGTCTAGTGACCTGCGTCTATTAGCCTAATCATCATATTGACCAAAAAAAATAATAATATATTTTCAGACATAAGACATCGCTTCACTTCGTCTCTAGAAATGCAGTGTATTTATATTAGCGAGTTTGGAAGTTTGTTGGTGGCAAAAGACATAGGGATGGTTGCGGTACCTAACAGGGTTTAGTGAACTGAACTGAATGGAGCAACCAGGCTCCAAGACGCAGCGACCAGCAGCATGCAGAAGGTGTTAAATGAACAGCACAAGCTTAACTGGGAGCAGGATGCATGATGACCCGACCCTGACTTTTCCCCACTCCCACTCTTTTCTTACCAAACACGCCGTTCCGTTGAGGAGGAGCAGGATGAAGCCGCGGTTGGGACGCATCGTTCCGGCGCGCGAGACACTCAGCTCCCCCTCCCCGGTATAAAATAAAGAAATTTAATAAATAAAAAATTAAAAACTCCCGAAGACGGGCTTTTCCTGCTTCAGGAGGACGCTCTTCCTCCGGTACCGGATCCCTCACGGCTGACGCACGGTCCCATGTCCAAGGCAGGCTGAGCTGCTGCTACCACACACCCAGGAACCGCTGGAAACCACTTGGAGCCCTCCTTTTCTTTTCTTTTTTTCTTACCAATCCCGGGTGTGAGTCAAATTAGTTGGGATATGAGAAATCCATGAATATGCGGCGTTGTCATCCATGCAAAATAATAAACCGGTGCATGAAATCCCAGTTCAGAGTGAAGTGGGGAGACTGGGAAGTGGGCAGATCATGTCTTGTCATCGGTGAGAGTGGAGATCCTGGAGGGATGAAGCAGCCTCCTGCAGGAACTGAGCGATGCCGAGACTGGCAAGAGCGCACACACGTTTAAACAGTTTCTACTCTCTCTCTCTCTCTCTCTCTCTTTCTCTCTCTCTCTCTCTCTCTCTCTCTCTCTCTCTCTCCACCTATTACCTCCCTCTTTCTCTCTCTTCCTCTATTCCTTCTCTAGTTCAACCTCTCTCTGTCTCTATCTCTCTCTCTTTCCCTTTTTGTCTCTCTCCCTCCCTCCATCTCCCTTTCTCTCTTCCAACCCCTTTTATCTCTCTCTCTCTCTCTCTCTCTCTCTCTCTCTCTTTCTCTCTCTCTCTCTCTCTCTCTCCGCCTCCCTGTCTCTCTTTCACTCACCCCTCTTCATTTTTCATTCAATTCAATTCAATTCAGTTCAATTCAATTCACTTCATTCCAATTCAATCTGCTTTTTCTTGCCAAAGCATTTAAATACAAATGAATCAAATAATTTAAAAAATAAATAACTAGCACATAACAAAAATCATCTGTTCTGCTTGCATGAGTCTCTCTCTCTCTCCTTACCAATATTTCTCACACGAGTTTGTTCAACCCACAACGGACTGCCCAGCTAATTGACTGACAACTTTGTGGGCATTTCTCAGCACCAAGCATGTCATTAGATATAATCATCACTGTGGGTGGGTGGAAATCATTGATTGGGAGTCTGTTTTTCCAGCATCAGTGTTTGTCACAACAAAAACAGCGTGCGTGTGCTATGGAAAACCAAGGATACCTCTTTCATTGCTGCATGGTTATGTTGCATATTTCCTTTATATTTCGTTTTAGGTGGAGTTTTGGTTTTAGGTTTTGTCGCAAAGGTAAATAAATCGATCCCCCCCCCCTCCCTCCCCCCTCCCTGGCTGTCACATCATGCCTGCTGTAATCAGATTGTTTGGCCCAGCCTTGTCCTCCCCATAGGCCATTCAGTGATCCAGAGCCCTGCTGCGGAGTATTGACATACACGGTGAGCACCGATGAGCAACTGAACGTCACCTCAGTGGAGTGTGATTAATAAAGGCTTTCCCAATAACACACAGTTCATTAAGAGCAGGTTAATGGACTGAAATGCGAGATATCTCTACCCCCGAGTCCCTTGGCGCCCCGTACGGCTCCATTTCTGCTTAATTAGACACGTAGATGAGCTTCAGTTGGTCTGCCCGTCTCCCCCCGTGTCTGTCCACCTGCCTGTCTTTTTCTGCGGCTATCATCTATATGACAGACAGTGCAGAAGAAGATCCGGTCGGTCTCTCCTATCCTGCAGGTCAGCCCCCCTTTTCTATCAGCATTGTTTGCTTTGGATCGAGTCTTTTGATCTCATGGGTTTTTCCTGCACCCTGCTAATAATGCATGTGGTGTTATCTGCTTGTGCTGGTGTAAAAGGGTTAATTGATCTCAGTTCAGGGGTTAATTGGCTCGACAAGCCTGGTACTGAGGGACTTGACCTTTAAGGTGGAAGGTCAGGGGTGAGAGGTCACCGGAGGAGACGAGGCCACGCCAATCCAATATGACTGAAACATCAAAGACTTTGGAGTGGAGGAGAGTCCTCAAGATGACTGCTCTCTCCCACCCGTCCGACTGTGTGTGCAGACACGGATTCACTCCTCATTGCAATGCAGGAGACACTGATGAAGGATGGGAATGAGCTCATCGACTCAGGAGGTTCCTTGATCTCTCTTTTTTTTATTAGATTATTTCAGACTCTAAACGTGTCTCTGTATAATTCTAGCCAGCCTCTTCAGTTGCCCAGGGTACCAGGCAGATCTTTGGGAGAGGAAACAGCAACCTATAAAGGGAGATCCGCTCCCCAACCCACAATCTAGAGAAACAGCAACCATAATAAAACGCCTTTTAAAACGGAGCACGTTCATTCATACACACACTTTCTCTCCTGCACATAATTATAGGGCCATAACTCAGTCTCTATACTCTCCGGGGAGCACCCAGACAAGCGGCTCTGCTATTTTTTACTCACTTGAAATAAGCAGTGTGAATGCTAAGATACCCATCACTCGGCACCCAGGATCGACTTATCTTAATGTTGTTTCACAGACGACTCACATCAGCATGACAAATAGAAATGCGTGTTTGTATGCTTCCTTTTTATTCCGCTCTCCTGCCAAACTCCAACAATTGTGCTCAATCATTGCATTGCTTGACACGTAATCCTATTTCACAGTATAATTCAATTTGAATGGGGAGCTGCAGGCAACAGACAGCCTGGTGAGATGTCAGGGACCTGGACTGCCGGGTTTATTGCTGGGTATTGGCTGCCCTCTAGTGTCTTGTTTTACTTCTGCACCTGTAGGATCCAGGCACAAGTTCAGCAGTAGTGGTAGTGATGGGCGGGTGAGCTGATTTCAAAAGCCCAACTGGGTTGCATGGGCACAAGGATAATATGTCATATGTTGCAGATGTAAATAAACTTCCAGCCAAAAGCTTGGAGACTCCACATTTTTCTTCATTTTTACTATTTTCCACATTTTTAGAATAATAGTAAAGACATCAAAACTATGAAATAACACAAATGGAATTATGCAGTGACCAAAAAAGCGTTAAACAAATCAAAACTATCTTATATTTTAGGTTCTTTAAAGTCGCCGCCCTTTGCCTTGATGGAAAGGCAAAGGCTTTGGAAAGAAATTCAAATATAGGCATCAACTTCACTATTTATATTTGTCTAAGAAACAAATTTCAAGCCTTTAAGCATAAGCCTTTAGCTCAAAATGGCTTTAAGAGAATGAAAAACATGGTACATTCAATCAGGTGTGCCCAAACTTTTGACTGGTAGTGTATGTATATATTTGCAAACTGATCTCAGAATGCAAATTCATATGTGATTCAGATGTGAATTCTGAACTACAAGTGAGCATAAATCCTCTGCTTAGATTCCCTTTACTGAGCAGTAAACCTGAACACCTGGCAGACACTAGGGGGAGCTATAATCAAAGGAAACCCTTGGAGGCGTTGGACAGCTCCGGCCCTGTATGTACTGACATCTTGTACACATGTCTCTCTAGCCATTCATCAAACATGGGAGACCGGTGCCTGTCAGCATCGCATCAAGGCGTCGTGTCAGTGTTTGTTTGCTGGGATAGTTTACTCTATAGTGAGAGGCACATCAGCTGAAAGAGAAGGAGGCTGGGTGTATTTTTGGCCGGCCTGCCTGGTCGGGACGTACAGCCAGTATCAAACTTCAGGGCCTGGCAAATATTCGAGTTTCTATCCAGTTTCACCAACGTGACTCGGTCTAAAGTATCATCTAGGAGAAACAGAATGCGTTATTGCACCGCAGTGAGGCGAGGAAGGTGAAAACTGACATCAAAAACTGTGGCAGATTAACGCCGGCACACTGTAGATAGCCACTTTTTCTCCTCTTCCTCTCTCTCTGCCACTCCCCAATCTTAATCTTTGATCCAAAAAAAACAGACCAGAGTGAATCTCCACTAGCTTCTCTGTGACGGTGCAGTCAGTCATCCTGCCCTCTGCTAATCGATGTCTTTAGTGAGCTGAGGACAGAACGCAATAAGAGAGCAGGTTAGGAGTGATGACAGAGGCCGGCGCTGGAAAAATGGGGGATAGAGGGATGAAGGGAGGTTTAAACGCGGATTGAGGGATGAAAAGAGGTCTGGGTGGATGGAGGGGAATCAAATCTCCAGCTCTGGGGAGGTCCACACACTCAGGCTCCATTAATCCCCACTCAGATCCCCCTTTTCTTTATGTTTCATTTCCTCTCTTCCTCCCAGAGAACAAGAAGAGAAAATCCGTAGTTTTTCCCTCTCTTTGACTTTCCCATAACCGCCAATCGCGCCCTTATCGAGTGTTTAATCATTAGTTTGTTAATATTTCTATGTGGCCTCTGCATTCGTGTCCCTGCCTGTGTATATTTTCTCTCTCTCCTTTCCACTAAGAATATGTTCAGAAGTTGAATATTCGCCCGTCTCTCTCCCTCAGGCTTTGCCTCGAGATCTGATGGAAAGTTTATGTTGGGCAAGCGTACCACAGAGGGTTAATTGAGTCGCAGGAGGGAAGGGAAAGAAATTTGGGACTTGTCAGCTTTCTAATTTTCCCTTTTTTCCCCTCCTTCTTGGACAGAAGTGGATTACTTCCAGACCTTGACAGGGAGACAGAGGAGCTGCTTCCATCCAATTTTTCCTCAGTGTCTTTTTTTTCCCGCCCATTCTCTTCATGTGTTTTGTGTGCCTGATTTGGTTCTTTTATTCCGCCAAAATGTCCTCATATTTCTCTGTGTTGCTTCAGTTGGAAATTGCCACCGTTTGGCAAGTTGCGAGAATAATTTACATACAATGCAATAGGTAACGCTGCCATAACTGTGTGACGACTGTAGTCTAGCTACGCAGTGGCAATTGCTTTGAAGTGTTGTGAGGGAAAAAAAAAAATACAAAGATGACAGAGAAGTAGTCTTAATTAAATGGAAAACTACAGACTTACACACTGAATGAGACTTACTCACTGAATGATGCTCACCTGATGTCATCTAAACTGTGAAAACACTGTTTTCTCTGTCTCAGCCAGGTTTAAGGCCTCACCTCCCCATGTGCTTCCGATCAGCAGTGTGTCCCTGGCTGTGACCCGGCCACCGCTCATGTTTGGGTCCCAGCGTGTCTAAAGGTGTTAGTGGCTCAGTGCCGCATTGCTGTTTATTTGGGTTTGGACAACATGGGGGGGGGTGAGAGTGACTCAGTCTTAACACCAGCGGTTTTCAGCTTTAGCACCTTTCTTGTTTCTTGAGCCAATGCCATTTAACCTCCCTCTAATACTAAAAATAAACATCCCACGGAGCCCAGAGAGCCAGCTTAGGATTTCCCACTGTGAGGCAGCGGCGGGGTTCACCCAAACTGCCTCTCGTGTCTATCGAGTGACACGGCTTAAACCAATCTGGCTTTTTATGTAACCTTTGACCTTAAACAAGCCAGTCGGTCCGCTCGTAAACGTTTCCTGGACGGTTACTGGAGCCATGTATCACAGCAGTTCGCCTCGGGGGCTCAGGCTTAATACATTTGTGCTTTTGTCAGAAGCCCTTCCATAGGAAATCTATTAACACGGGGGTTTACTTAATCAGCATGAATGATGGCCGCCACTATTGGTTAAGCAATAGAGAAAAAATAGAAGCTATGTCACAAGGTCATGCTCCTCTGTTCCCTAATGATGGCGGCTTATGGTGGTTTGGTCTGCTAAACGTATCCATCACTTGAAAATTGCGAGATAAAAGTAGAACACCGGTGTTATTTAGAGTTATAGGCCATTTACTTCTGTCTACGTCTAGTTTACATTTCCTCCAATCATTTTGAAAACAGTTATTCATTTTCCATTGTTTTTAAAATACAAACTTTATGTTGACAAACCTGCTGTCCTGGCTAACGAAGACATTCCAAATAAAGAGACATGGATGTGACAATAAAGTCTGTAAGGCAACATGTTTTTGAGGGTTTTTTTCCTGGAGGAGACTTCCATTTCTTCCTGTGGGTGTCAGGTGATTGTCGATATAAAAACACTCAACTCGGCACAATGAAATAACGATAAAACTTTGACAAATCTAAATGAATGCCTGATGTTTGCTGTGATGGATTATCTAACTCGGGCAAATTTCAAGTCTGTGGAAGTTGTTGTTTCATACTGTACAGGAATGAATGGCAGCAAATGGCTTCTTCTGACTGCTGTCTGTGTGCAGACGCCACCAGGAATAATGGAAAGAAGAGGGGGCAGCCTAGACCATTGGCACAAACTTTAAAAAAAACAAAAAAACACACAGGTATTATTCTATAGTCCTCACATAATGGAAATCTATCAACTCACTTTAACTCCCTATAGAGGATCATCATTCAGTCAGCCCTACCAGACCCTCTGACATGCATAGTAATAACACCAGAGAACAGGTGAGGCTTTGTTCTGGCTGTTGCACCATATTCTCTTTTGTCCTCCAGGCTGATAACAGAGAAGCCTGCAATATGGCTCAACCTATATATACTTAAAGAGTGTCCTGTGAAGATAGTGCGACCACAGCGGGTCGTTCCATATGGTCTATACGGTCATGGTATTGGAGTGCGGTCCTGATGTGGCGTCCTCGGGTTACATTAGGGAAGATCAAAGCGGAGCCACCATCAGCTGGGATGCTCTGAGCATCACAGACACTGTGAGGGAGGTCACTAGACGGGGCGGAGGGGCTGCTGGGAAGGTGTCCGACTTCAAGGTCTTTTGAGCGGGGGCCTGCGTCGCCCGCCATTGTGAGGTGGGCTGGAGGTGGGTGGGTGTTTGAGGGAACACAGCAGGGTGCCCTCAGGGAGAGAGGGAGGACAGGGACCCTTTGAAGCGGGTTGGGTTGCGACTCTGCGGCTGCGTCACCCGCCCCAAAACCCCACCCTGCTTCCACACCACATATGGACACCTCCGCATAACCACCCCTGGGAGCAGCGTGGCTCCCAGACCCAGGCAGCGTAACCTGAGAGCCGCTGTAGCAGCCTGTCAACTACTGACGGACTCTCCCCATTGGTCCAAACAGGAAGCGAGCGTGACCCCATGAAGCCCGGGGTCGAACACTTCTCTTAGAACAGTGACAATTGAATTAGTGTCTTATGTAGACCAGACAGCCTTGGGATCGTATAAACACAGACACATTCATACATGTAGCATTAGCTTTGGCACACTTACACTTGCACTTATACAGACACATGTATCTTGTTCTGCCTGAGTTACTCTCTTTAAGTTTCCCTATTATCAGAGGTGGGGACTCGACTTGGACTGAAGTCAGACTCAAGTCACAGTTTTAATAGATTGAAACTTGATGCATGAAGAGAATACTTGAGACTTGACTTGGGTTCTGGTGACTTGGGATTTTGACGACTTGAAAAGGTTTCTAAAGATCTTGTGTTTGTGTAAATGACTGAGATCGAAAGTGATGAGATTTGTTCCACCAGACAACTGAATTTAAATTCTATTTTCTGAATTTGTATGGAATCATTGAATTTGTTGGAGTTGAAACTGATTATAGAAATCAAACGTATGATGCACTATTAAATAATATTGCATGGAAAAGTCCTAGATATTTTGTTTTGTTCTGCCTTCTACATTTAGACTTGGGACTTGACTTGAGACTTGTGCCTCAAGACTTGAGACTCGAGCAAGTTGACTTGGCCACACCTCTGCCTATTATGTTCAGGCCACGACAATGCAGCTCATCAGGTGTGTGATGTCATCGTTTTCATTTTTATTTTATGATCGAGGATCGATGATTGAAGTGTACTCATCTGTTTTAAATATATGAGTCATCCAGCCTGCTGTGCTGCCCTTTCTATCTTTAGACACGCATTTATATTTTGCACTGTCTTTATGTGAGCAATCCAGCAGCCTTCAGACACACACCTCTACTTTAGGGAGACACATGGAAACATCAGTGTTTTATAGCTTCGCTCCCTCACTGTGCCCCTCCTCCTCCTCCTCCTCTCCCTCTGCCTTTCCACTCTCTCATTTTCTTGCTCCTTTTCCCCCTGTCCTTTTCCTCTCTCTAGAGTAAATGAGGGAGTGCCACTATCTCTTTTGCAGACTTAAAGAAAGATGGATAGAGAGATTTAATGCCACTGGAGCCAGTTTGGTTGTCTGGCCGAAGCATTTTGTGCCTGTGTATGCATGTGTGCATGTCTTGCGTGTGTGTATTTGTATGTACTGTATCGGTGTGTGTGTGTGTGTGTGTGTGTGTGTGTGTGCATGTAAGCATGTGTTGGCTCCGAGGAGCAGTGGTGCATACACTACCATCAGTCAGAGCAGAGAGCCAGCCTGCTTTAATGGGCGCCATAATTAAAAAAGCTTTTAGAGGAGGGTGTGCCACTATAGGGGGCAAGGTGGGGGCAGTGCTGTTTGGAGGCACTGATCACTGCAGGACAACCGCTTGTCAAAAACGGGCTCATTAGTTGCACGGAGATAAAAAAAATACTACAAAATCTCATATTCTTCTGACTGTTTGTGCAGCTCAATTAAGCAATAAGCCACAAGAGGTTGTGTTTTACAGTGATTCTAGAACAGCTAAAATGTGCTTTTAGGCACAGTATGAAGCTGTGTGAAGTACTGTGTTGAATGGCTTATTGCTTTTATAAAATGTCAGTAGTGACAATGAAAATGTTCAATAAACTGATAATAATTAGATATAATAACATCAAATGTTTATCTTCTGCCAAGCAATATACTGTAGCTGTTGAACAGTAGCTACTCAGTCGACCACAGCTGCAACTGTACTTAACTTATTTCAACTCTTATTTTAGTTTAAACCTATAATTGCTCAAATCAGTTTTACTATGATTGTACATTTATTCTATCTCACCGCACTCTATTGCACATTGAGATTTCTCTGTATTTTAAAGTGTGCTATATAAATAAAATGCATTATTACTGTCTGTTTTATAATGTACAATAACAGTCAAAATACAGTCAGCTCCCTTTCACGACTGAACAGTCTGCTCTGCTCAAAAGGTTGGTTTCTCCAGCATGAAGAGCCAGTGGAAAAGACAGGAAACTCCTGCTGATGTAAAGAGGAACATGGAAGTGCTTCAGGCTGCCTGAACAGACCGTGGCCTCAGCAAGTGTATTGGTTAATCTTATAAAGATGTTACCATGGGGTCATGATTGTGTCTACTGGCCACTACGGTGGGGAGAATTTAGAATTGTAATTTTTGACTTAACATTAATCCTCCCATGTATCATACTATACCTATCCCATGTAATTACAACAACCCTTTTTGCCATTAGCTCCGCACATTATGCCCCCCATGTTTAAACATTTTGCTGGCAAAGCGCTGTAATGTAAACACCATGAATGCGGATGGAAACAATTACACGAGCCTCGGACATGCCCCTGCTGATAACGGCACCAAACTCTAATCTAAACATAATGTGGAAAACATAAATATTCATCAGACCCAGAGGAGAGGCTGGATTAGATGATGGTATAAATGGGATTCAGGGGTTTCCTCATGTTTGAGTCATGATGCAGGAAATGCGTCTAGCTATGTTCAGCTGCCAGTCCGGTACTGTGCAGAAGATGCTCATTTGACATTATATTGGCTTTGGCTAGAAAATGTCAAGAAATCAAATTCGATTATTTATCATCAGAACCAGATCTGTGAATGAGATATTTTTGCAGTAGTAAACAGTGCTTGTATACAGTAGGGGCTATACAGTAGTTCAGAGAGTGTGTGTCTGTCTGTCCATTAGTGTTTAAAGTGAAATTGTGTGAAAAAAAAAATAGGTTTGGACGTGTGGTTGTGATTAGCAAGGTCCTTAAACTCTCCCAGGTTGTGCAAACATTCAAAAACATTTTTCATTTCCTCAGCTTGAACAGAAGAGCATTCTGATTCTCTTACACATCTCACACACACACACACACACACACACACACACACACACACACACTCACAGGGCCCTCCCATATGAAGGTAAATGATCCCACTCTCTCACAGAAGTCCAGTGGAGCGGATCTCGGTGACTGTGGCCCCTGTAGCCTCTGGGGTCACATAGTGGAGGTCAGAGAGTTAAACAGCACTGAGGCCGCTGCAAACTACTACTGTGCCGCACAGTTTATCTCCACTCAACCTATTGAATATCACCCAGGGAGGGGGAACATCCCTCTGTTTACCACGGGACCCAAAGGTAAAGGCAGCGACTTGGGGAGCGGGTGTGAGTTTTGGGTTCAGGCACAGGTCGGAGTTAAAGATAGGTCGAGGTGTTAGGGTTAGGTTATAGGGGCCAAGTCTGTTTTTACCTCCACTCTGCATGGCTTTCCCCCATCTCATCTACACTGAACTGCAGCTGACCAGCTTATAATGCATTATAATGCAAATCTTTCTGTACATTCTGTACATGTTCTGTACACGTTCTGTACATATTTATTCATTGCTGTAAAGTGAATATATGATATACAGTATAATATGTTTGTTTTTTTTTTGCAATGTCTGGATACTTCTTATGCACATGCAATATGTATGACACCTGGCCTGTATGTATCTGCACATACTGCATGTACATTTGTATGATTTGACATCGTTGAGAGGTAACATCCTGTGTTTGGGCTGTTCATTCACATATTTTTTACATATTCTAAAATATTCTTTCTTTTGTTGCGTATATTTCTATTTTACATCTGTTTTCATTCTGAATATATTTCCATATTTGTTTATGTATTTTCAAATCAAATATTGCTTCATATTTTCCATTCATTTTCTGTCTTTCTTTGTATGTGCTACTGTTATTATTTTGTACACCCTAGATATATGCTGCAATTTAACACTTTTTCCATATTTTTTTCATTCATATAGTTTTACCTAATTTGTTCTAGTTTTGAAATTGTTGGATTTACTACCCGTTTACTACCCCCACATTTGCTCTATTCTTATGTATATCCTATTTTTCTCACTGTATCCTATTATCTGTTGCTGCAGCAGCCCAGTCTCCCCACGGGCATCATTTAAGCTTCATTTTAACTGACGCTGCAGAGTGTTTGACGTGAGCTCCGTGGGGTGCATGGGGGTGCACTGGGGTGGGGAATGGGACCCCCTGGCTTGTTCCAGAAATGGGAAATGGGTGGTTGGGTGGGAGGAGGTGGAGGTGTTAAAGTGCTTGGGGGTAGAGAGAGTCTCCTTCCCTCAGGCCCAGGTGGGGGCAGCGGGAGTTTCTGAACTGGTTCTCATGTTCAGGAAGAGAGCAGGCAGGGGCGCAGGATCTGAGCAATTACACTATTTGGGTTACAGGGGAGCTATTTATTTGCGCGGTTTGACATGTTTCTGCCGACCGGGGGGGGGGGGGCACTGCAATATGGAAAACCGATAGTGCTGAAGTGTATTTATTTATTCTGCAGGCAAGGCAGCCAAACAGAACAAGGCAGGGGAGATGAGCTGGAAATTATAGTTAGAGAGAGAGAGAGAGAGACAGAGACAGAGAGAGAGAGAGAATAAAAACTTTAAAGAGTTCTTCATAGAGCTAGGACAACAAAAGTGAGGAGATCATCCTATCAGTGGTTTTGTCCCAGCATGCCGTGCGCTGAGTCCTGCGGTGTTGTGGGTGGTAGAGAGGACACGTCCTCCATCTGTCTGTATGACTTCTCTGACCACACCGCGACACTGGCACCTGACCAGAGGTGAGACAAGTTGTTTTTGACTCATGGTCCAGTACACATTCATAACCATCTCACTGTTTTGTGATGCTTTTCATCCCCTACATGTCCAAGCCTTTTTAAAGCTGCAGTAGGCATGGTTTTTGTGTAAAATGCACCCGTCTTATGAGCCTAAATCACAAACTGGGGCTGCAATAGAGAAGAGTGTCCCATTCCCACTGTTTGAGACACCGTAGATTCACATTATTTGCCCAAATTAAATTCTGGTGTCTGGTATGGTCACTGGTGGGAAATCATTGCCATAGGAAGTGATGAATCAACAAAAAGAAGTCTGCTGTCTGCTAAACAGCAGTGATCAGCACTCCGTCCAGAGAAAGCTGGACTCACCAACGTTTCCTCTCTCGTCTCTTTGGTTTCCTCTGGTATAAACATCCCAGACCGGCCAGGCTGGTAAACATGAGCTGCTGTGTGAAGTTTACTGACATCACCTTGCAAGATTTCTGGGTACTGAAGTTCAAACGGTTTTCTAACAGCTGTATCTGGCTGGAGCTGTGAACATGTGGCCTAGTAGTTGGCTAGTGCGGCTTTAAACATGTTTTTATTAGAAGCGAATATTATTTTTTTCAGATGTCAACATCTTAACATCCTCAACCTTCCCAGCCACCCCATATGTATCCCATGTATCCCTTCCCTCCCACTCTGATACAACGACAGAAATAAAAGAAAAAAATCCAGAACCAAAAAAAACAAAACATAATCAGATACAGAGAGAGAAAAAAAGTATTTCCAATTTTTATCCTCTCCAGTAATTATCACCATCATCGTCATCTTCTTTTTCTTCCTCCTCCTCAATATCTTCATCCTCTTGTTCTCCTTTACTTCTCTTTCTTCATCTCTTTCTCAATCTTTTCATCTCTCTCTCTCTCACACACACACACACACTCACACACTCTCTGCCTGCAGTCTGCCTGAGTGCTAATGTTGACCATGTGTATATCTGGCAGCTATTTTAAACTCCAAACCTTCGCCCTTGAACTGTACTCAGACCATAAACACAACTAATCCACAGATAGAGAAGATCAATACTGCTGATATTATCCTCCGATATCACACGCACCGGTGCTTCGATGTTCATAATTTGCACTATTTGTTGCATGTGTGCAGATTATCTTCTGCGGTCTCGTCTCTCTGGCGGTGGGAATGGCGGTCTGCTCTACATTCCGCAGCGTTTTAGGCATGAAAGTGGCTCCGAGGATAAAGTCAAGCGTGACGACCGCGTCGAGGATCCCGGATAGATGCCCCCCCCTGATGGCTCTCAGCACTAGATTACCACCAGATTACAGGTGGATTACGCTGCCAGCAAACCTGACAGGATATGAAACGCTTCGCTCTGCTCCGCTCCGTATCGCACACTCGCACCAGGCGTGTCGTTCCTGGGATAGTTTCCATTCCTACACCTCCTGAGTCCCTTACCTTCCTTTTTTTTGAGCAGCTCTGACTGAGGGGAAACCTGACTTTGAGGAGAAGCAGAGCTCTGCCTCTATTATATTATTGCTTACTCGTGGATATGTGTATGTGTGCTTTTGTGTGTGTGTGTGTGTCTAAACAGGCCTGCGGCGCTGCTGATTAGACCAGTGCTATGTGGTGACTGACTAATGACAGAGAAAAAGTGGTACGTGACCAGTTGCCTGATGGGAGTTGAAGTTGTGTGCCGGGGCACTTTGTCACTCTGAGACTCATTAGGTGCTTATGATGCTCACGGTGACTCAGAAGTATGATTGATTTCTTTTCCCCGTGGGAAAAATCAACTGCAGTCTTTGCAAAAATGCTGGCTGTGTTTAAAGAATATGAAGTGGCTTTAGACTCGTCGTTTGATTGCATTCAGCGTGCGGGGCAGCCTTCCCGCTGCGGGCCGGCCTTATCTCAACATAATTCTTCTGCTTTGGCAGGAGATAGGCGCACATGGCCCCAAGTACACCAGCTTTTGTCAAGACCTTGTAAAATCCTTCCCGTCACACTCACTCTATCCTCTCTCCTTGTTTTAGTCTCGCCTGGCTGTCCTGCTCTGAACTGAACTGTGCCCAAGCACCACAGGCCACATTCACACTGCAGCTGAAAAGAGTCCCGGTTCAGATTTTTCCCCTCTAATGTGACACAGATCTGTTGTTTTCTAATCAACAACAAAAAGTGGAATGGTTGCATTTTTTCAAGTCCAATCTGAACCATATGTGACCTACATGCGACTTGTTTTTGAATGCTCAAACTGAAATCAGCATTGCCGGTATAATAAGTAAATCTTACATCATTCACCTGAGACAGTTATCATAATTCTGGCACCCACAGCAGCTTGGCAAAGCCAGCTTTAGCATGAAGGACGACGCGACACAACAATGGAAAGAAAACCAAGTATCCAGCTTGATTGGTATTTGGGGAGTTGCCAGAATTGGGTCAAAACTCAAAGGCACATACCCTAACCAAAATGTGTTCAGAACAAGCAGAAGGGCACAAAAACAGATCTGACATCTTTTGCTGTTGTTAGGGTTAGACACACATTTCTTTTTGACGTTGCTGTCAGCTCATATTGATATCAGATATGGGTTACAGCCAAGAAAATAATAAATATCAGCAGTCATCCAAAAAAATCACATGTGAGCAACAATTTGGAATTGAGCATGAAGGCCTGTGTTGTGAACATAGATGTGTGACAAGAAGCAGTGACTGGGTTATATGTGCAGCCAGGTCAGAGCAGATCCGCTGCTTACAATAACCAACAGAAAGTAGTGACTCCATTAGTCCAGCGGGTCAGCATCTGACAAATGAGCTGAGTGAATGAGTGTGTGAGTGAGTGTTAGACAGAGCGAGAGAGAGAGAGAGCGGTCGAGGGGTGAAGCTTTATTTACAGCGGCTCCTCTCCTTTCACCCTCTGTAGGTCGAGGTGGATCGTTTTCATCAAGGTGATTCATCTTGGCTGGAGACTTCCTGTACTCTCTTATCTGATGTTAGGTCACCCCTGAACCCCGTTGTTATTTGGGCCGGGGCCTCTGCCCGCTCCCCCAACCTCGCTGCCCTGTCCCATGATGGATAGCGCTGTGATTGTAATACAGAGCAACGCAGCCTTTCCTCCTCCTCCAGCATCGGAGTGAAACAGACCTCCTGCTCCTCTGGCGCCAGGAATCCACTCCGGTGAGGGTCGGAGACGCGGCATTAGCCGTGTTCTTTGATACGTGGTGTAACACAACCTCTCGTTACTCACGCTGCCTTTTTTTTTATTGTGATTGTGACTGATTGCGGCTTAAAATTGATCAATGTTACATCTGTGAAGGCTCGGCGCATTTTTTAACTTTCACCAATGAAGCGGAGAAGGCTGGGAGAGAACGACCTGGCAACAAACGAAACACTGTTCTGCCAAGGCGTGAAATGTCCGTTGTTGTCGTTTATTTTCACAACTCTTTTCGTTTAACACCCTTATGGTTTGTTTTTCTATCACTTGTAATAGGTGAACGCGGCCTTGACTCCGCCGTGTTCAGCTAAACAGTTGATAGTCAGTGGTGGAGGGGGGGGTGGGGATGCTGAACGCGGGTGGCCTCGGCGGCGGGATAGCAGTTAGATTAACAACTTGGGGAGTTTTGTTTACGAAAGTCGGGGAGAGAGTTTCTCTCTTGGCGTTGTGAGGGCGCAGAGGCCCTAATTTGTCTGGTTAATGCTCCTAATCCCGTTCCTGGAGATCGTCTGGGGTCCGTCTGCCTGCTGTAATGCCTTCCAGGCCGCCGTCACAGGGAGGAGAAAATCATTTTTATTAATCTGTTTTTAAAGGCTCACGAGGTTCTGCTGTAGAGAGCTATCAGAGTGAACGATGATCAGGCCGAGACAATAGGTTTAGGACGCACATTAGAGCACGTAATGATCCTCTCCATCTTCAGTTCCATACACACACACACACACACATACACACACACACACATCATGCCCATAATGCCACCACCCCGACCGATAAACACCCACATAGAAACAATAGTCACAATCACAAACAAAAACAAACACACACATACTCATACACACACATGCACACACAGCTTTTCACAGCAGAGTGTGAAAAATTCTTTCTGTCATCATTTGATCGTGAATGATAAAAAGCCTCCATGTGGAAAAAAAGACATTAGACTATTTTCATTTCATTCTATTGTTTAGGAAAAAGCAGCCAGCTTCCATTACAGTCTTCTGTTTCTGTTTAAACGGAGCTAGGAATCTGTCCAAGATTCAACAGATCAAAACAAAACGGGAAAAAAAAACAAAAAAAACACCATAGGCTGGCACCATCTATTGTGTAGCTGTGAAAAAAACATCTCAGCATAGCTCCTTCCCAGTAATCCATATTATCAGCCTGCTTTGGGTAAAGTCTCAATACCTGATGCTGCACAAAAGTCTAGTTCAGCTCTGGATCGCTGTAATTGTCCGCTGGTCTGTTTGCTGTGGTCGGCCTCAGCATGGAGTTCAGCTGGTAGTCGGTCCAAGTGAGCTATAAATTAATAGATTTTATGACTTTTGCATTCCACTGGTTAATTTCTGGGTTTCTCTGCTGATTGAAACACATTGCTGTCAAGGCTGTGGTTGGATTAGCAGCATCATGACTGGGGCGGCTGCTTGATGGACGTGGAGAGAGAGAGAGAGAGAGAGAGAGAGAGAGAGCGAGAGAGAGAGAGAGGAGCACCGTCCAACTGTGATGATGATGATGATGATGGCGGCTGATTATCTCAGCTGAAGTACCGCAGCGTAGCATCCGTCTCATGCCTCCGTGTTCGGCTCCGCCCTCGTGTTGCCACGGAGATAGGCCGCTGTTTGGCTTGCTTTACAACACACCTCACACATTTGTACAGCGAAGTCGTAAAAAAAGCTGTTTTTGATTTGCTCAGCCCCCTCTCTCTCCTCCGATCCCCTTATGCTTTCCAGTTTCCCTCACAGGAAGAGATTTACTGTCAGACACATTCCACCAGCCAACCCCGACTCCACACTGATGCATCCCAACAGACCCGGCTCTTTTATTTCTCCCATTTTGTCTCTAACCCTTTCTTCTTTTGCCACGGTGTAATCTCATGGCCTCAACCTCCTTTCTCAAGCTCATCTCTTCATCTGGGTGTCTGTGTTCGTTCCTCTGCCCCATGCAGTGTTATCTGTTTTCTGGCCTCTCTGGGTTTCACACATGCTTTCGCCGCCCACAATGAAACCAGCATGGTGGTGTTGATGGTGGGGGGTGGGTGGTGGAGGGAACTAAGGATTGGTCTCTGTTCGTTTGTGCCTCTGTCGTTTATTTGTTTGTTTGTACATTCATATATTTGTTTGCATGTTTGTTCGTTTGTGCATTCATTCGTTCGTCTCATGGAATTGCAAAGTTACATTGATTGGCCCAAAGGGGATGCTGTATTTTCTGTTCATCACATGCAATATCTCATATATTGACAAAACTTGGAGGAAATGATGCATCTCACAACTATGTTCTGACATTTTCACAATTATACTGATTGGTCCAAGAGGGTGCTACATAATTTTTAATCTCATTATCTCACTTTTCCTCTCTAAGTAACTTCCCACTCCACATTTTCCTGTGTTACTAACCCATTCTCTCATTTCATTTCTCTTTCTCTCTCTCCTGCCATGTTTTCCTCTTTTTTCCCCCTCTTCTCTCCTTTCTCTGTATCTGTGACGCTCCGAAACATCCTGTTTGTGGCTCCAGACTGACAAAGACACAGCTGGTCTGGGTCTGCATGTGGGCCTGCAGCTTTAGCTTTATTTATGCCTCTCTCTCTCTCTCTCTCTCTCTCTCTCTCTCTCTCTTTCTCTCTCTTTCTCTCTCTCTCTCCCTCTCAGAGAGACGAACAGCATGAGAAGTGGTTAGGCAGCCGAGCACTGGAGCAGATGGCTGCAGTGTTCAATTGGACTCTGCTATTGTACCCCTCGTAATTGGTACTTGGAACCAAGTGCCTCATTAATTATGCATAGGGGACTGTTTTAATGCATAGTGAGCCGGCCTCGATGAAGTGTAATGCTAATCAAGTGAGTGCTTTAATAAATGAAATATAGCTTTGCCGCATTATGCATTAGAGTTTGATTTATTTTAATTGTGGGCTTGTGACGGGAAAGTCGCTGGTTTGAATCCTGTGAACGGCCAGGAAAAAAGGTGGGAGAGGAAAGTGAATGAGTAACACACACACACACACACACACACACACACACACACACTCCCCTAAGCAAGGAATTGAACCCCCAATTGCAGTGTATCTGCTCAGTGATCAACAGTAGTAGACTGTGGTTGTACTTGGAAGCTCCCATGTCTGCATGTGTGTAACTGTGTGAGGAAAGTGAATGACACACACACACACTCACACACACACATACACAGTCCTCTGAGCAAGGAATTTACCCCCAACTGCAGTGTATCTGCTCAGTGATCAACAGTAGTAGACTGTGGTTTTACTGGGAATCTCCCAGGTCTGCATGTGTGTAACTGTGTAAATGTGAAACAGGGGTTGTTGAAAAAGAGAATGGTGCTGAGTTAACTTTCCCTGAATAAATAAAGGTAAAACAAAATTAAGGTCAAACACACAGCGGTAGTTTATGCGAGTGAAACCCTGCCCTGTATTTAAGGAGTCTTAAAGCCCAGCTCAAATATAGCCCAAAAACAAGTCTTGCATCGTTACCCGCAGCCATTTTCCTATACAATACATCTGCTGCTTGTCACAACACGCGATATTCCAGTTTGAACATGTGCGTTTGATATGGCGGCCGATTTGGTTGGTATGTAAACGGTTGTCACTGGTGGTTTGAGGGGGAACCCCGCAATCCTGACCGCTGCTGTCGAGACCGGTCCGCAGAAACATTACACCCCAGCCGACGGATCCACTTGACTTGAGCTACCGGCTCTGTGGAACATGCATGCTGGGTGGTTCACTCTCCTGGGGTTCATTTGGTATTTCAGCTCTGTGTGTTAATCTATTGTAATTAGTAAGACCCATCTGGGCTATAGTTAGGCAGTAGAGTGTACCATAAATATCATGCATGACGCACTCGGCTCACTGTGTGCTGGACCTTATAATTACATACAGTACATCAGTAGAGCACAGTCATATATGGTGCAGGCTGTTCCCCAATTCATCTACTGTTAATACTAGATCAGGTGTGTGTGTGTGTGTGTGTGTGTGCGTGTGTGTTTGTGTGTGAGCAAATATCAAATCCAATCCGACTTTTAAGTTAAAAGCCATGATTTAATTAACAGATTAAATCAACGACCTTTTCTCAGGAACCTATTCTGGTAAGATATCCTGTCATCTTCCATTAGCCATGAAAAGTCAACATCAATGCATAATACATCACATCATATCAAAGTCAACATCAATGCATAATACATCACATCATATCAACATATCAATACAGTATTTTGGAAGATGATATTGCAATGTTATACTATATCGATTCCTCTTATCCGCCATACCAGTGCATGTGTGTGTGTGTGTGTAGCCTATATGTGAGTGTATCTGTTGAATTGTGTGTGTCTTTGTGTGTGTGGGTATGTCTGTTTTCCTCCACCAGGGTGAGCCCACTGGCTAATGGGCTTGTCCCACTGTCTTCGAGCGTGTGTGTGTGTGTGTGTGTTTAGTGTTGGTGGAGCGTGACCTTGTTATGTGTGTGTGCCAAGGCTCACCTCATGTGTTTAATGTAACATATGAGGCCCAATTAGATCATAGCAGGCGCTAATGTGAGAGGCAGCGTTTAATAGCACACTGAGCGCCGGCCTCAAGGGCTACAGCAGAAAACAATGGAAACTTTAAGACTCGTTAGGGCAAAGTGAGGGTGTGTAGAGGGTGTGTGTGTGTGTGTGGTTGCTTACTGATGTAGAAGGCGTAGGCATTGGACGTTGTTTCCCCTCTAACTTAGAAGCATGTAGTATATTTTACTTTTTTATCTATCTTTCTATCTATCTATCTATCTATGTATGGGGGACTTCAGCCTCTTCATAGGCCAACAGCACAGTGTAATAATATTTAATAAACGCTTCCTTGTAAACAGAAATTTCCATATTGTACTTTTACTTTTACTAGAATATCATATCAAAGAATTTGTAGTTTATGTTTCCTGAAGCAGCAACGGTGGTTTGTTTGGAATAAATAGAAGAAGAACTGGGTAGTTAGCATGAGCAGCCATAGCCGCCATGGCTGAACAGACAAAGAAAAGAGTGCCACCTACAGAAACTCAAACTACATCAACAGAAAATCCAAGGAAAGAGACGTCACAGTACTGGACACACTGTTTGATTGACAGGTGATCACTGTGAAGTGCAGTGCAGAAACACCACAGCAATGAGCGCTTAGCAACAAAGATGTTGGCAAAATACAAACAAATGAGGATCTTATGGATTACCACTTTGGGTAAAGTGTGTGTGTGTGCCTCTTCTACTGCTGCTCCTTAGCCCTTTAAGCATGAACCAATATAGATTCAATTGAAGAGGAATAACACACCAACACAGTGGTCAGCGGTTGCCTTTGTGCGTTGTTCCATTACAGTTAAATTGCGCTCTGCATCTGTTCACCGACACTCTAATTAGACAATTTATCTGGATGGATGCAACGATTTCACGTTGCCGTGGCAACAACGTGACTGACAGGATGTCTGTTCCAGCTCCACAAAAAAAAAACCTCTTACCCACTAATCCATCTCTCTTCCTTTTCTTTCAAACCTTCTTTCCAGCTATGGTTCCATCCAATGGTCAAGTGAATTTTAAGCAGTTTGGAAGTGTTGCAAAAAGTAAAAAGTGAATTCACTGTGTTTCCATCAAATGAGTTGAGGCGAATACATAGACTGTCTAAAGATGAAAACAAATAAATGCACTTGGCAATAATGTAATGCACCCATAAATGACCATACAACAGGCACTGTAGACATGGAAATGACAGCATGTACAACATTTCTGGCAGGTTGTGGTCAACTGATATTTTATAGGAATTGTTGTGTTCAAAGCCACTTTTGAACTGTTTTGCAATGAGATTGAACCATTTCTCCAGCCAATCATGCCAAGCCTGCATCATTATTTATTTGAGAAATGCATTTCCATTGCTATTCATCAGATAATTTCTTTATGGACAAGAAACGTTTTCTGCCTCAACCGAGTGTAAGAACATTTTTGCAGTATTGAGGAAGTTTCTAGTTTTCCATTCCCATTCAGCTTTTCTAATTCGATGCACCATGATTTGCGTAAAAATTCTTGGCTGGCAACCCAGCTTCTGTCTCTGTCACTGTTTCTCTCTCTCTCTCTCTCTCTCTCTCTCTCTCTCTCTCTCTCTCTCTCTGTTTTGGCAGGGAAGTGAGTCATCCTTGTGTCTGTCATGATCTCCATTCACAGACAGAGACACACAGGCATGATTATGACTGTACATCAGGTTCTGATCATGCATCTATTGTGCAGAATACTAACCTTTCGGCCTTCTCTGACAAAGACAGAGAGAATGGGGGGGGATCACGTTTTCGACTGGGACAGATAGAGCCGTCTTTCTTCTTCTCCTTCTCCTTCTTCTTCTTCTACCGTCCTTTCCTTTCCCAGTGGGCTGACAAATGTGTCCATTTCACCTGGTCCCGGGCCGGGTAATAGTGGGGTTTCTGTCATTCTTAGTCAGATGAAACACAAAAATCTCTAATGATGATTACCGTAATTGCCGCTCAATTTGTCCGCCTCCACACCCCCCATGACCCCCTGCCATCCCTTCACCCCTCTTCCCCTCCTAAGCACCCCCCCCCCCCACTCCCCCAAAGCCCCCCCGTCATTCACAATCTGTCATCATCAGACGTTCCCTGAGTTTTCTCATACAATCAGGGAGAGCAGTGTGTTATTGGTTGCCATGGCGAGTTTCTAAGATAAATATTAAAATATGTGACAGGAGAGTGGCTTATTGATTTAAGAAGATCTCGGGATTGCCCTCTTAATGTGTCCACATTTGACCCTTGACCCCTCTTTATGTTCTTTGACAACACTCGTTGAGTGTTGTAGCAGACTGTGGCTGTGATTGTGGTCTTATTGAAGAGACTGTGGGTCCTCTCCCATCACTTACAGATTGCCCCATCATTCTTCCACCCCCTCCATTCACAGGCTGCGCTTACCTCAGACCTCAGAAATTAAAACAAATCCAAATTACGTACAGTCCCAAGGCGCATTTCTGGCGCCTAGTTTGTTTCTGTATACTGTGTGAGAAAGACGACTGTGGGAGTTGTGTGAGAATTTGCAGCTCAGGTGGTCAGATCTGTAGTTAAAGTTACATTTTCAGAATAATACAGCTCCTACTTCATTTTATTAATGAGATACTGCTCAGTAAAGAACAGGCATGACGTGGGGAAAATGATTTTCTCAAGTGCTACGATGAAGAAGTGAAGTGCCTTGACCAAAATTAACTGACCTGAATTTGCCTCTTTGATGACGAATATGGCAAAACAAAAAAAAACAGAGTCTCAGACAAAAGTGCATGACCTCTAAACATTTTTGTGTATTGTATATAATAGCGCATGTGCTCTTTCTGTCTCATCCACACACATGCAGTAATCCCCTATGTGTACCCGCAAGCCACACAGAGGCCATGCTGCACTTGTTCGTCACGGCAAAAAAATCCCCTTCTGTTCTTCGCACACACAGAGAAGCTGCAGTCCAGATTTTTTTTCTCGGACAGACCGATCTCTTTATGCTCTATCTTTCTCTCACGCTGTCCTGCCGGCTTTTCATCACGTTGTGTTTGGGATCAGAGTGGCGCTCACCACCACTCTGTGGCGGGCCGATGTGGTTTCAGCCCCCAGACATGCTCGCTGGGAGAGACACAGAGAGAGAGAGAGAGAGAGAGAGAGAGAGAGAGAGAGTCTTGTCACATGATTTCCAGTCCCGTCTGAAGGCAGCGTGGGCGTTGGGAGAAGAAAGGAGAACAGGGTGCAACTGGGTTAACTCCGGCAGCCAGGAGGTCGGCTGCGGTCTGCGCTTTCTGAAGGAAAGGTGGTTAAAATGGCTGCATCGGCTACCTTTTTCACACTTGGCTGCCAAACTCCGCCACCTCATACCCGACCTCCTCTCCCTCCCCTCTCTATACCCTTTACTCTGTAGTGTTTCCTCAGCGTCAGACCAGACGACCTTTAGTGTAATTACCCTAACTGCATCTCCCTCATTAGTCTCCTGCGGTGGAACCCATAAACAGCTGCAGTATGTAGCTCCCTCTGAGCCGCACATTATTCCACCCTGGACGCCTCACCCACACATAACCTAAATACACATCATCACACAGTCATCGGCCGGCTCTACCGCCATCCAGTCACGAGCGCAGGTTTAGGAAAACTGCTTTAGCATCAGAATCGGAGCTGGCGATGAACCGTGATCTCATTATTACACTCAACAATCCTGGCAGTGTGACAGTAAGCACTTTACTTCTGTCAGATCCACTGCCAGTGCCCGCCACCTTCTCTGCCTCAATCAGAAAAATCCACGAGTCTATGCTGCGCTAACACAGTCTGGATATCGCTGTGCGCGTGCGCACAAAAGCCCGACTCTCCCTGATACCGCATACTTAAAAACTGTTTGGCCAGAAGATACAGAGATACACTACCAGACGCGTCTCTGTGTGCTCATGCGGTGACTTTGATGTATGGTTTGTTTACCCCAGATCCCAGTGAGCAGGTTGGAGCAGCTTGTGCTGGGTCACCTGCAGGCTTTAGTCAGTGAGTCTTATTGAGCTCCGGCTTGGTTCGATGCCATCACCGCTCCCCTCAGGTTCACTATCCCTCATTTTCATAATTGCTAGACTTTCTTGATCGCGGAGAGGCGAGTGTGTTTGACCATAAGTGCAATAGACTGAGAATCCATTAATAAAAAGTCAATGAGCTTGGTCAATTGGTCAATACAGCAATTTAGCAAAATACATGAACACAATCAACAATAGCGTATTATAGCTCTTGCCAGTAAGTGGGTCCTGGGGGAGGGCGTTTTGCTGCGCGCTGTGAAAAATCTAATGCAATTATGATCAGAATAATGCCTGGTATTGACTGGCGTGAGAGGCCATGAGGTGCAAGGGCGCGGCTGCTCTGGGGATGACCCCTTCCCACTCCTTGATTGATTGGGTGTGTCGGAGCAATTCCAGCCCAAATGACTCAGTATGGGCCTGTGTGTCGGGCCGCGTCCAGGCTGGGCTCACGTTATTAACTTACCCAGGAAGAGGGCACCGTAAATAGCCTGGAGTGGAGCCTCGCTGGGGGACACTGCAGAAATAAAGAGGGGAAAAGCAGCCCCGCTAAACTCAATTTGTAATCTAATCCAGGGTGCTGCCATCGATCGAAACCTCCCCCCTGCAATAGCAGCCAACCTGCACCAGGGCAACGGATCAAAGCACACACACACACACACACACCTTATCGTCCTCGCTCCTTTTCTCTCCTCCGTCTTTGCGATAGTCATGAAATTGTCTCACCGAGCTTTCTGCATATTCTCTATCTCCTCCTCTCTCTCACACAAACATCTCCTCACAAAGAGACACACACAAACACACACACATACGTCCTGCAGGTTTGAATGCAAGGTACAACTCCCTAAGGTTGCAGACAATACAGTTATTTTCCCCACTAGTTCCACCAGTCTCCACCAAGCTGTTACCAGAGTGCCTTTATCATCTCCATCATGTCCATATGGCCAGCAGCGTCCTGCCTCTGTCTGTCTGGATATGATGGCACCGTAAAAATTCAGTTATGCTCAACAGCTTTGAAAACTGTTTTATTTATTTAGGTTCCAATGTCTCAAAACAATGCAGGTAACAGCAATGGACGACTACGGACGTCGTCTAAATTTTCATTGTGGAGCCATATTTAAACAGGATTTCTATGTTGGCCCTATCGTCCTATTGCCTTCCTTTTATGACATCAAATAATTATTCATCTCTCACACTGCATTGTAACCTTTATTCTTGTATTTCACACCTGTCTTATTCTATTTTAGCCTATTTTTTGGGGTTTTTTTATTCTCTTAGCTCTTTAATGAACTTTTTTTTTCTTGGTCTTTTATTTGAATTTTATCTTATTCTTATTATTCTCGATGCTTTTAATGTTTTATGTAAAGCACTTTGAATTGCCTTGTTGCTGAAATGTGCTATATAAATAAGCTTGCCTTGCCTTGCCTTGCCTTATTGATATCTAGTCAAAGTTTAAATGTTTGCTGGGCTCTTCCTGACCCCCAGGCCATTGTTTCTTTAAAGCCGTCAGGACTGAGGGGTAAGTGTGCTCTTTTTGTAGGCAGTATAATGCAATGTCACGGCGGGGAGGCGCTCCTCATTCACCTCCGCTGCGTTTGATCTGAGCTCAGCGCCTGACAAACGATACCTGTGTTAACTACCATCTGTCAACTGGATATTGTCTGGGACCGGTAGCTCCCTCCACACCAGGGAGCGGGTTTGGATTTGTCATGGATAAAGTGCTATAGCTCTGCCCCGATATATACACCTTCTGTCCCACATATGCATGCGATTTCTGGCTAACTGAATGCGCTGTCGCAAAAGGAGCGTGGGAGGCGGATTTGATGGATGCCTCTGTCTTGTCAGATGGGTGGTACCGACAGCTCCCTCTAAAGTAAACTTTATGTCTCTCTGTCTTCGCCCCAACGGCATTACCATTCCATTTTGACAAGAGCAAGCTCAGTGTAAGCATGGTAAGATAAACTATACATCAGCGTAATTAGACTCTGCAAACACACTTTGGTTGAACTGTTTGCCATATGGAGCAATGAAAGGGTTTTATATTTATATGTTCTGCAACAGTTGTGAGGGTGAGGGGGCGAAAGGGGAAAACGTATGGGCAGGTTCTCTGTGAAGTAATCTGGTGAATTCCCCTACAGAATTTTTATTAGTCGCGTGTTTTGCTTGCAAAATCATATATAACGCTTGGACTACAGCGTGCTTTCACTTTTATTACCGCAGCTTTTATTCAGCTACTGGCAGACTTTTTTTTCCTTTTTTTTCTCATAAATTCAGTGTCCTTTTTAAGGGGTTAGTATTTTATTGGCTGACCTCTGTGCACAAGGCGATGCGTTATTGGCTGACCCTCCCCTGAAGGTGGAGCTGTATTGGCCGACCTCATAGAAGCCGTCATGCTATTCACTGACCCCGCAGAAAACCCTTCATCTTATTTCCCTCGGTAGATAAGGAGAATAGACTCGATTGTTGGTGTAAGATGTCGGTGAAAGACAATCCTGCCATTTTGAACGCACGGCAATAGACCTTTTCCCTCCCCCGTGATCTCTTTTCTGCGCGTCTCTCTGCGTGTAGTCCATGTATTTTGTTCAGCGATACCGCTTGACTCTCAGGCTTTTTATCGGTTCCATGTGTTTCACGCCCGGTCGGGGACTTGGAGGGAATGAATTGATCCCTAAAGAAACAGCCTGCTTCAATTCTCTGCATCGCTTTAGCCAATCAGCACCCCCTGCTGCTCCCACTCACTCTCACTGTTAGTCTCACTAGAGTTTCAGTAA